>NW_008481848.1:0-4838 GCF_000524495.1 Plasmodium inui San Antonio 1 | reverse complement strand
AAATGACGTTAGAGAAGAGGAACCACAACAACAGGATGAACTGCTGCAGGAGGAGGTGCCACAGAAGGCAAAAGAAGTGCAAGAAGAGAAGTCACAAGAAGAGGAAGAAGAAGTAAAGGAGGAGGTAGCACAGAAGGCAAATGACGTTAAAGAAGAGAAGCGAAAAGAACAGGAAGAGCAAGTGCAAGAGGAGGTAGCACAGCAGGCAAATGACGTTAGAGAAGAGAAGCCAAAAGAACAGGAAGAAGAAGTCCAAGAGGAGGTAGCACCCCCGGCAAAGGTAGTGCAAGAAGAGAATCCACACGAAAAGGAAGAAGAAGTAAAGGAGGAGGCAGGACAGCAGGCAAATGAAGTGCAAGAGGAGAAGTCACAAGAACAGGAAGAACAAGTGCAGGAGGAGGTAGCACACCCGGCAAATGAAGTAGAAGAAGAGATGTCACAAGAAGAGGAAGAACAAGTCCAAGAGCAGGTAGCACATCCGGAAAATGACGTTAAGGAAGAGAAGCCAAAAGAACAGGAAGAAGAAGTCCAAGAGCCGGTAGCACCCCCGACAAAGGTAGTGCAAGAAGAGAATCCACACGAACAGGAAGAAGAAGTAAAGGAGGAGGTAGAACAGCAGGCAAATGAAGTGCAGGAGGAGAAGTCACAAGAACAGGAAGAACAAGTTCAAGAGGAGGTAGCAAAGCAGGCAAATGAAGTAGAAGAAGAGATGTCACAAGAAGAGGAAGAACAAGTCCAAGAGCAGGTAGCACATCCGGAAAATGACGTTAAGGAAGAAAAACCACAAGAACAGGATGAGCTGCTGCAGGAGCAGGAAGGACAGCAGGCAAATGAAGTGCAAGAGGAGAAGTTACCAGAATTGGATCCACAAGAGCAAGAGCAGGTAGCACAGCAGGTAGATGACGTTAAAGAAGAGAAGCCAAAAGAACAGGAAGAAGAAGTAAAGGAGGAGGTAGAGCAGCAGGCAAATGAAGTGCACGAGGAGAAGTCACAAGAACAGGAAGAACAAGTGCAAGAGGAGGTAGCAAAGCAGGCAAATGAAGTAGAAGAAAAGAAGCCACCAGAATTGGATGCACAAGTGCAGGAGCAGGCAGGACAGCCGGCAAAAGAATTGCAAGAAGAGAAGTCCCAAGAACAGGAAGGACAAGAGGGAAAACTGAAGGAAAAAGAAAAGGAACAACAGGAGGAACATGGGGAAAAGGTTCCTGACGAAATTCCTCATGGTGCCGACAATAACCGTGCTGACGACAGCACTGACAAGAGCACTCACGACAACACTCAGGACGGTGAGGATGAGGAAATTATATATCGATATGACAGTGACGAAAATGGAAAAAAAAACACAGAGGAAGAGGGATTTAATTCGTCACATAATGATGAAACTGCACACATGATCCATTTCCAAGAATATATAGACGTTAAAGAGGAGATGGAAGAAACTGAAGATTTAGTTCAGTACATCACAAATTCCTTGCTGGAAACTGAGCAGATTGTGGATGTGCTTAACGCTTTGTCAGATGATATGGCTATATATTTGCAGGAATGACCACTTGTTCGGGGATTGGCGCTTCGGTTAAATTGAACCGTTCCTGTGTGTAATGACATGGGGGTACGGTCTTTGCAACAGGAGCCAAAAGATGAGCACGATATGGGCTGCTTATATGCATTCCCATTTATACACCTCCACGGAAAAATAGAATTCTCCAGAAATAAGGTGTAACCGTGAAAATGCAATTTCGCATGTACGTATTCTACGGCATGAATTTTGAAACCCCCATTTAGCTCACCGGGTGGGAAGTAAGTCGCATTTGCATTCACTCGCCCACCCCCTCTTGCATAGGTACGTGCATACGTGCAGAGGTAGATAAGTAGGCACATTCCTACATGCCACCTATATGACCAGACCAGGCACTGGAAAGGGGAAGAAGAAACATTTAGCGTGACTTTGTAAAAGTGAAAAAGCTCAAAAAAGAAAAAAAAAATTCCTTTCATTTTCAAGTGCTACATTTTGGATATGGGTAGCGATCAATTTTTTTTTTTTTTTTTTTTGCGTGCGCATTTAAGCGTGCCAGCTCCACCGTAAGCTGAACTTGCTGAGCTTCATTTGGGGCTGCTCACTTCCCCATTTGACCCATGCGGCCTATGGCTAACATGATTTAATAATGACCAATTTGGCTGTTTTGGCTCCTATTACCAATATGACAAATTTTGGTAACTTGCTAATTTGGCTGATGGCCTATCTCTGTTCACGCTTCCTGATTTGTTTGGCTTTCCTAAATTACACAATTCTATTTTTGCGCTAAAAGGAATTCTCCCAATTTATTTATTTTTTTTTTTAAAATGGAAACATCACTGAACTATGCATACCGAGTGATGCTCGTTCCTCCGGGGGGGGGGTCGTCCCCCTGCTATATTGCAACTTCGGACAAGACAAACACGTTGGCGTTTCCGCTTGAGGGGCGAAAAGGAAAATATGTTAAGAGGGGGAGGTTTAAATAATGGGGAAATCCCCCGTACAGCTTTGACGTTTCGACTTCTTGACATTTTGATATATTTTTTTTCTCGTTCATTCTTTTGTCTTTCGAATGAATTATCGTGTGATGGAAACGGAATCGACTTTCCCGCTACTGCTCTTTTTTGGCAGTCCTCTCTCTCTCATTTGTTAACAATTGTTGCTTAACCGTTTGCACTCATCGAGGGGTAGTACAAGTGTCGAGTTGTCCAAACAGGTGGAAAAAAAAAAAAAAATACATGCGTATATATGCACACAATTGTGGATTCCCTTTCGAACGAACGAGGCTGCCCCACAGGACGCCTCTAGAAGGAACTCAACCCCTTGAATGCAAAAGCGATTTGGAAATATGCACGCACATGGAGATTATAAAATAGGAAAAGACGCCGTGCATAAAATGAAAGGAGGTTTCTTCTGGGAAATCACTTTTCACCACTTCGAACGTGCATACGAAGCAGACCTTATGTTTAAAATAGTTGGTTAATTCGTTTTGTCCGGGGTATTATAAACATTTGTTCATCGAAATGCAAAATAATTGTTACAAAATTGTAGTTGTCTGTTCGTAACAGCTGCTGGAGTGTTTTTTTTTTCTTTTTTTTGCGTGTTTGGGCGGAGAAGCCGCCTGTTAGGCTGTTCGGTATGTCGGTAAAGGGTTACTTATTTTGTTTTTTCATATTCAAAGATGAACGGGGAATAGTGATGTTGAGACATCACCCTGAGGTGCCACACTAGGCAGCCGTACCAAGCACCGATACCTAGTATCCACGCTCAGAGGCCAAATGGCAATTTCCACGCGAACGTGAGAAGGCTTGTCGTGTGCAAATGCTTCAAGAGCATCCGCTTTCTCTCATGTGTCGAAACGAGTGGCACTAAACGGATGGTATATGGTTGTGTCGTTTCGCATGTTTTCAGAATACACGTACAAGTTTCCGCTCATATGCATATGCAGTGAGCTATCGTTGTCCGTGCAGACGAGGCGCTTGTTCGTATCATGGTCGTTTAGTGCCTTTTGTGTGTTCGGCATGGGTTTGACTTAATGGCGGCATTGTTATGTCACATATTCGGTTAGTCTTTTTTTTTTGTTTCTTTATATAATGGTTAAGTTTGATTGCTGCATTTTGTTATTATTTTTATTTTTCTTTATTATTTTTTTTTATTGCGACATCTTATTGTTATTTTAGCTTTCCTGTATTTTCTGCTGTTCCTCATTGTTATCTAATTTTTTTTCCTTTTTGAGAATTTTTAATGCTCACCAGTTAATCCTACACGAACGAAAGAGAATACCATTTTTTTTCTGCTACGAAGAAATTTTTTTTTTTTAAACACCCAAGAACAGGGACGCAAAAAAGGGCCAAGAAGAAAAATGTTTTCAAATTGGCCGCCGGAAACATAAGAGATTCCTTTTTTTAAAAAAGAATATACAATCGCGTCAAGTTTTCTTTTTCCCGTTTCTTTCTAATTCTCTTCAAGGCATGCCCTAATGAATTGTACGTTTTATCACTCACCACCTTGCTATTTTACTGCTACACCGCTTTACTGCTACACCGTTTTACTGCTACACCGTTTTACTGCTACACCATTTTACTACCTCACCGTTTCACTACCTCATCGTTTCACTACCTCATCGTTTCACTACCTCACCATTTCACTACCTCACCGTTTCACTACCTCATCGTTTCACTACCTCACCATTTCACTACCTCACCGTTTCACTACCTCATCGTTTCACGACCTCATCGTTTCACTACCTCACCATTTCGCTGTTCCCCTTTTTTTTTTTTTAAGTAGCCAGCATGAGAAACCTATCGTGTGTTACGTTCTACGTGGCTCTTTTCGTTTTATCTTCTCGGGAAAGCGGCATTTTATGTAGTGAAATTGCGGTAACTAAAAGCACCAACCTAAGGAATGGATGCACACTTAATAGCACACTGAAAGAGAAAGAGGAAACACAGCTGAATGATACCAACGATGCTGGTCAAGACATTCTAAATCCAGAAGAGGACATACAGGAATTGATTCAGGAAGTACAACGTGCTGGTGGAGAAGGAGAAAACATTCACGAGCCTGGTACTCCCCTTCTGAATGAAAAAAGAGGAAATATAAGAAGAGGTTCTGTACTTTCAGGTAATGGTGTACAGGAGCAAGCAAATGAAGTAAAAGAAGAGAAGCCAAAAGAACAGGATGAACAAGTGCAGGAGCAGGCAGGACAGCCGGCAAAAGAAGTGCAAGAAGAAAAGTCACAAGAACAGGAAGAACAAGTTCAGGAGCAGGTAGGACAGCAGGCAGAAGATGTGGAAGAAGAGAAGTCACAAGAACAGGAAGAACA
>NW_008481847.1:663743-664610 GCF_000524495.1 Plasmodium inui San Antonio 1 | reverse complement strand
CCTCCGGCAGACCGGAAAGAGGGAACAGCTTAGAGAATCCCTGAACTAATGTTATTGAGATCTCAACAGAAGGTTAGAGGAAGTGAGTAATGAAGCCAGGGTATATCGACAGAGCCACCTTATAGTGGTGACCCCAAAAGAATCTGATCGACAGTATATACACTCTCAGAGGCAGGGAGCTAGAGTACGAAAAAAAAGTTAGAGTAAAGGGAGGATACAGGGCATCTATAACAGGCCAGAGAGAGGAGGATAATATGGAGGGGGGACCCAGTACAGAAATGATTGATTAAAAGGCGGACTTGAAGGGATGGTGAGCAAGTGAAGAATCGCCGGGTCAGGGGAGCATTAGGCAAAAGTAGAGGGGAGGCTCAACGCAGGTAGGGAGTAATAAACCAAATCTACTGAATGATAGAGTTAGAGGCAACAGCAGAATTAATTCAGCCATTACCTCCCGAAAGTATCCATAAAGCGGGAAGGCTTCATTCGGATGAGAGAGGATCAGGAAGAGCTCGTAATAGAGGAGTAAGTGACAACAACAGGAACGAGACACAGGAGAGGGACAGAACAAGCTTGCGGATATCCTTACGCACATGCCAGAGCATAGGAATTCCGAAAGAAAATATAAGAATAAACAGGCCTTACTGTAAAGGGACATTTTTCACAATAGATGAGTAGGGAAGATCCACGAATAGCGAAACAAGGAAGTCTTGAGCCGATGCGGAGGCACGTGAAAGTAGCTAAGCAAAACAGAGCCCCCCCTCCCGGCGGCTGAAGCAGAATTTCTGTATCATTCAATAGACTGAAGAGAACGAGAAGTCAAACAGGCGGCGAGGAAGCGGGATAGCTGACTAGCGATGGATAAAAGGG
>NW_008481847.1:658011-663113 GCF_000524495.1 Plasmodium inui San Antonio 1 | reverse complement strand
CTTCATTACTCACTTCCTCTAACCTTCTGTTGAGATCTCAATAACATTAGTTCAGGGATTCTCTAAGCTGTTCCCTCTTTCCGGTCTGCCGGAGGAATACTGTGGTGCCTCTTAGATTCTGACGTCCTGACCTTCAATTTTCTCCTCTGTTTTAGTTAGTCGCGGGCTCATAAATCTTCATCTAGTGCTTGGGCCACTGGTCCAGAGCAAAGGGGCCTGCTGTTGTGGTCACTATTTATTAAGAACTTTAACATTCTTCTGCTCACTAGTACTCCCCTGAAATTTGCACCTTGGTTGCTTAGAATAGCTGTCTGTCCCTCCCTTCGCTCCCTGGTCAGAGGTCTTCTCCTTTTTGATCGGATTTTGCTCCTATATTTTATTGGATACACTGGGGGGGGACTTATCCTCACCCTTCGCGCTTTCCCATTCAAGCGGCCCCTACTTTCATCCCTTCGACGCTTCACCTGTTCATATAACAGGGTCCCTACTCTAGATCCTGCTCCCTTCTTGGCTCATTTTTGTTTTCACTCTGATGCCTAACTCATAGGCTCTGTCCTTTCTCCTTGCCACTTTCTGTTCATATGATAGGGTAGAATCCTGTCTGGGGAGTCTTCCCCGTTTAAACCTACCTGTGCTTGTCATTCTACCAGTTTCCCCACTAGAATTCCTCTCCGCTGGCCTATTTGCTACTATCTCATTTGTATTTTAAGATTGTTTCTGAGACTTGATTGTCATCTTCGTTGTCTACTGTTCTTGGACTATTTAACTTAAATTTAATATCATTCACTGATTTCCTCTGCATGGATCCGTCCT
This sequence comes from Plasmodium inui San Antonio 1, assembly GCF_000524495.1. Taxonomy (NCBI): domain Eukaryota; phylum Apicomplexa; class Aconoidasida; order Haemosporida; family Plasmodiidae; genus Plasmodium; species Plasmodium inui. Next base: position 662,300 of record NW_008481847.1, on the reverse strand, counting down.
TCCCCGTTGTTTTGGATTTGGCTTAGTTAACTTCATGTTATAGCTTCATTATTACACTTCTCCCTTATGAGTTTGACTTCGTTCCTGTCTCCATTTCGCGATTTCCATAGATATAGTCTTGTCTAATCTGTTGATGTCATTATTCTGTCCCTTGTTTCTTGTATGAGGGCATGATTACTTCTTAAATAGTGCTACAGGAGTGGCAGATATTCCTCGTCATCTATATCTCGGCTTTCACGTGTCAATCAAGATTCTATTTTCTCCTTTAAAGTCCCTGGGATCGACCCCTGGAACTATACCATACTCCTCGGTTTCTTGTCCTGACTTTTTTAACTTTATCTAACTTCAGTTCCTTCATATTGCCTCCATCTACTGGGATCAGGTAGGCCTCCCCTCCCTCTAGAGTTTGGGAGTAGAACAATTTGAGGGGGAGCATCTGATCCCTTCCCCCATAAATTACCCTGGTGTCCACTTTCGTCCTCATCGCCTCTTACTCTCTTTCTACGATTTCAGAAACTGTTGTCTTCAGTTTACCTTATCTAGGCTGCCCTTCTTTTTTGTGCAGGTGAAATAGTCACCTGCCCTTTAAACTAGGAGTGCCCCTCATTAAGATCCGGGTTCACGCTCGGTCCGGAGGGTCATTCGCCCTCCCATTTATATTAACAGGTTAATTAGTGTATATGGAAAAAATAGATTTACCCCAGCTGCTATTTCTGCTTCTTTGCTCTCATCGGTTGTGTCTTGTTTTTCGGTTTCGCCTCTACACCTTTCGGCCTCTTTCCGCACTAAATCTCTTCTATCTTCTCGAGTGGAGGAGAGACTGCTTCTGCAGAGGCCGACTAGCATAGGTTCCGGTTGGGCATAAGTCTTGGGTCCTCCTTCGCCAGTGTCGTGTGTTGAGAACTCTGTACTTTTTGAGTTTGGCTCTATTTCCCATTCCAGATTCCTCTTCTTCATGTTAGAGATATTCTCTCCCAGTTGTTATTACTTATGCATAGTCTTAGAATTTCCCTCCCCCCCTTGATGTCTGAGTCCCCGATCTAATCTTAACTTTGGCAGGTCTCCGTCTATCAGTTCTTCTTTACCTTAAGGTACGTTTGTCTTAGCTTGTGGTAAGGTTGGGCTAAAGGCACTAGTTCTGTTCCTTAAAGGGCCGCTGGCTCTAAACGGGGGCTTGGAGATGGGGATTAGATTTTCGTTGACCACTTGTTCCTTCGATATTGTTCGGATTTAATCTTTACTTATTTACGTAGTTCTCATCCCTAGAGGGCAGTTGCCGCACTTAGTAGTTTAAGACCACATTTTTTGTAGCCCCTGTTTCAATGGTGAGTTCAGTATTCTAGGATAGGGTTCCTGTGCTGTCCGTGAGTCCGAGAGTTCCTGGCGGCTTATTCTGCTTTTCTTCCTTCCGGATATTCACCCATCCTTCTGATTGCCTCCCCCTTTGATGTTATAAGTGCACAGCCTCGTTGTCCGTTTGTGTGGTGCTGAGAAGTACGATTTGGCTCTGCTCCTGTTGACTGCTCCTTGCCATGTGGGGCTTCAGCGATCGGGTGTGTGCGTTTCCGGTTTGATTTTTCCCCAGTACCCTCTCGGCTTCAATGTTTTCTTTTCATATTCTCCCATCCACGGAGGCTTCAGTTCATTACCTGCTCTGCACTGTCTCTGGGGAGGCTCATTAGATCCTCAGCTGCTTCTCATGGTACTCTTCTTTCATTCGCTTTACAGGCCTGATCTTATGGTTGGTTGCATTTTAGGCCACTTAACCGTCAGAATTCACTGCTTATGTCTTGGTTCTCTCCCTTCTACAGGCTTCAGGCCCCTACTTCTTATTGGCGCATTATAGGTATAGTCTTCGAGCCCCCTGATTTATTCGGTTGCTTCCCTTTTTCGATCTATGTCTCTCCATCCTTCACTCTTCCCTTCTAGTTCAGTTGTTCTCTCCTTTTGGGCGGGGTTATGGCTGTTTCCCTTTGTCTTGGCCTGGATCTTTATCTATTCTGGTTAATTCTTCACCGTTCCGACGGCGTGAGTTTGGGCTTGCTGGTTTTAGGTTGCTTTCCCGTGTTTTTAATTGCTCTTGTATGAAGTCATCGGCTTCGCTTCCTTTACCTTCCGTCTTATGACTTCTAAATGTTCCTTTGAGCGTCCTAGGGTTCACCTCCTCCTTTCGCTTAAGGTAGGCCTCGTTATTCAGGTGAGCCCCTGTCCTTTGTCGTGCCAGACTTGTTCTTCCGTCTTCCTTCCCATAAGGTACTTCTTTTCCTTGGAGTTGGATTGGCGCAAGGCCCTTTTTTTATAGTCACCGTCTCTGCTCTTTACACGTACTTTTGAATGCGCTGCTGGGGGTATAATTTTTGCATACCTTTCCTTCCCTACTAGCCTATTTTTAGATCCCTCTTTTGGTTGTACCTGCTTTCTCCATTTTTTCCTGGACTCCGCAATTCAAGACTGGGCTGCTGCTCCGGCCTCGGGTTCCGGTACTTTTCTATTCTGCATAGCTTGCATGGGGGGTCAGTTTAAGTTGCGTTTCGTCATAGGTACTGTTCCTTAAATAACCTTCCCGCCTTATTTGGCTTTTGAGCTCGTTCCCTTTGCTGCTCTTTCTTTACCTCTATCTCATACCTCATCCGATTCCAGGATAGGCTCACTCCTCTCCGTTAACCATGCCTCTTCAGATCTGCTCCTGTCCTTTTTGACTCACTCCTACTTTGCCTGATTTCTTCGCTAACCTATTATTTTTCATTCTCTAGTTCCTGTATCTTCGTAGACATCCCGTGGTGCTGCCCTAGGGCGCCACGCTGGCGGTCTCGCCAGGTAATCTTGCTTCTATATTTCCTTTACTAAAGCGGTTTTTGCACTATTTCGCTTACTAGGTATCTTCTTTGCTACAGGCGCCTTGTTCCCTAATTGTCCGTTTCTTGGCCTGATATTCATTTCTTAACCTGTTGTATTTCCTATGGCGTCTTTTCCTTTGTTTCCTATTTCTGTTTGGAATGTGTCCTCCGCTTAGGGTTGCCTCCCCTACTTTATTCGTGCCCCCCTCGTCTTTATTGGCCTGAATTACTCTAGTTTCGGGTTTGTGCCCTGTGGGCCTATTTATATATATTTTCATACCACCTCTTTAGCGTCATTGCAGTTTTTCTTAAGGTTTGTTTTATCAATTCTTGGGTTCATTTCTGTAGAAACTCCTCTGTAGGATTTCTATACCTCATAGGTACTCGTTATATTTCTTAGGGATTTGTCGCTACTTCCATGTTCTCAATATACTCACTCCTATTCATGCTACACCTTCTCGGGTTGCCTTTGTTATACTTCCTCCTGGTATATATACTATTATCTCCCTTATGGCATATTTATCTGTATCTGCCCTGCTTTCAGATTTGGTTTTCATGTTTTTAATAATATATAATTTTAACTAGGGGATGGTATCTCCCTTGTCTTGGTGTTTTTTATTTTGTGATACTCTCATTTTTTCCCACTTCTGTTTTGGTACGCTTAATTCTTTCCCCTCCAGTTTGGTTCCTTGGATGCTGTTCCATCTCACCTTGGCTCCCCCTTTATTTTTACGCCCTAGGGATAAGATATTGTTGTATATTCCTGATATTTCTCATTGCTCCAGAGCCAAACTTGTGGTTATAATTCGGATTCCTGTGGTTATTCTTATCCTCTATTCTTCTTCCTCGCTTTCCCCCTGCCGACTTTGTTCTCCTCTGCCCGCGCGTCTTATTAACTACTGTATATTCATTCTCCTAAATCTCCTCCTTTGATTCTCAGGTCTATACGTGTCCTTCTTTCATAGGTCCCATTACTTCTGCTTGGGAGTCTAGTTCCCCTCTTTCCCGCCTGTATTGGTATCGTGCGTTATTGAGGCTTGCCTCCTTCGTCATGCCTCCCTTCGGCTTCACACTTTTTCCCCCCCTTAATGGTTTCTATTTTTTTATCTATCTTCTTATGGCGCAATTTCCATATTTTCCTTCGTTCCTTCTCTTCTTTTCCGTGGTCCAATCCTTTGCGTGTTCTCTCCTTATAATATACATTAGCTGCTATCAGTAAATTCTTAATCACTATTGGAAGCCTTTTTTCTATTTCATGTTCTCTCTTCTTCTTCGTTGTCATGAGATCACGATAATTCGGCCTATATTATCTTTCATGATATTCCTTATAGCAAAGAAAATAGCATCTAAGCCACAATATTCTGTACCCAGTGATTCAAACAGTTATTCTTCCGCGATCTGGGTGTTAAATATATATTATGATAAAATATCGAAACATAAGAAGTTGCCGGA
>NW_008481847.1:650221-655911 GCF_000524495.1 Plasmodium inui San Antonio 1 | reverse complement strand
CTTTGTTTATATGTTAGAAAACATGAAACCCTCGATTTCATATATCTATCTTGTCAGAGGGAAAGATCTGCTGCTCACATTATTCCTTATTTGTCACCCCTACTGTGTTTCTGGGCTCTATCCTTTGGGTGTAGTGTATAATCTTCATCCCCTGAGCATCTTTCCGTGTATCCTCTCCTTTCTTGTTGTTTCTTCTTTATGTATTAATTATGTACCTTTTCTTTTAGGCATTTGCACTTTGATCGTCATGTGTATATCTCCACTAGGGTTTGGTGTATTATATGGTCTTATAAATATCTCTCTCCGTCTTTTGAAGTAGATAATTCTCTCAAATATGTCACTTTTATTGGTATATACATTCTATTATAGTCATCTGCTTCTATATGGTTACTTCCCCCCTATTTAGTTTAATGACTCTTTAATATCTTATGTGTATTCTTATTCTTATGCTCATTTTATCCCCTTGGCGCGCTGCATCTTATTATTATTCCTAACTCTCCACAACAAAAAGCTTGTTCTATATAGTTCTATTCCTTCTATAATTTCCTATTCCTCCTTAGGGTATAACAAATTTAATCTTTCATTTTACATAATTGTTATATTTTAATAGTACGGCATCGATCTGGAGTCCTCTTAAGAGAAAAATACTACAGATTAAGGCAGGTTTGCAAATCTTCCGTAATCATCTTTTCTTAATAGTATCCGGATAACTATTGAAGCTATATTACAATAATATTGCGAAGGAATATTCACAGTTCACGACATATTATTGTAATTACAAGGCTACTTTGCCTCTAAGAAGTTCTTCCTATATATAAGCCCCCTCGGTATGTTGAAACTCTTTTTAGTGATAGTATACCTCAGTTTCTTATACAGCATGAATAGCCTTAGGATTGGTATATGGGTATTCCTGGAATGGAATTATTTTACAAGCCAGTGTATTGGTGAAATGGTATGATCTTTACAACTGCCGTCCTCCTCAAAGAATTCGACCCTCTAAACATCTTTACTATCTTAAACAATTTTCCTCCTCACACAGCACTGTTCTACATAGAATATTACTCTTGACAGAAGCTTATCCTCTAAACAGCTGTTGTAAGGCCGATTCTTACAGTTAATACAAATATACGGTATGCATCTCGTATTTTCTATATATGTGTAACGCTTAGTGATTGGAACGCCTCCAAGAATACCTCTGAATCCACTCTATTATCTCTTACTAAATATCTCTTTTTAAATTACGGTGCCTCCTGGTTTAAATCTTGGCGACTCCATACTAGGGACTCTCGGGATTCTCCTACTGTTTATGCAGTGATACTCTAGAGAAATGTCTCCTTCTCACATACTTAATAATGGTCGCGAAAAATGTATTCCTTATATATTAGTCTTCCAAGGAAGTGTATATCCTCCGCTTTATACTATTCTTCAAATAATAACACCCGTTGGCGTAACTTCTCCATATAAATGTATTCCAGTCATAGTCATGGAACCAGCACGATTATTTTCCTGATATCATGGTTCCCCATCGAGATGTGTTATCTTCAGCCAATAATAGTCTCCAAATAAAAAAACTGTAAAATATGACCCTGGTGCAGAATAATATTCAGGAGACATGTATACAGTACAAAAAATAATACTGGAGGTATAGACGCATGGTTCATACAATAGGCATCTATGTTCTCCGTACATTGCACACACCTGCAGTCGCGTGGGTTCTACACTCTCTAAATGATAATACACATAAATGATTATTCCTCAATTAGTCGTATTTAAAACGCTATGTTATAAAGGCTTCACATTAGAGCACCCCCGCGGCACGGTATATTACAAAGAACAATTCCCCTAGATGGCCCCTATTGTGGATATGCAAGTACTCTTACTGCCATGGTATTACTCTGGCAATAGTACATTCCACACAAGTATATTCCTGGCACCGTATCCATTTACCGGCCTCATGTGTTCCTTAGAATGTAGGCTCCAATCCTTCACATAACATTTTCTCATAGAGGTTTATATTTCTCAAACAGTGGTGTTCTCCAAAGAATACAAACAAAATGTGGGAAAATCTAGCCTGCAATTCACACCCTTCTGCATTCCAAATTGGCATATTGCAGGAAAATTCTTATCCCCAGAAGAAGGGTCATTGAGAATATCGGTATGTTTCATACTATACGGTATCTTGAATCTCACTGCACTTCACAGAATGTGACTCCTCATATCCCTGGCGTTCTATACATTATAGCAACCGAGGCACAGCAATTTTCTCCAAATCAGTGTGTTACAGACGCTTTCTTGGTTCCAAAAAATCTCCCCCCTATACAATAACGGTATAACGTCTAAAACAATATAGTAGTATTCGTTATACATCTGTACTCTTTATTTGTATTGACATTTTAAACACATATACAGTCCATATCATGCTATGCCTTATATATAAATGGTACACTATGTATATCTCTCTACTTGATACAAGTGTCTTATTCATACAATATCATTGTAGGGATGAACGACGGATAAGGATAACAATACGGCATGCATGTCCATATACTTTAAATCATAGTACTCCTTGTACAGTATTACTCACCTCACAATGCTATTCCTAATATATCAATACTTGGTACACATCTGCACTATTCCTATAATAGTACTCTGGGAATATCAGAACTGGAAGGCAATAAGTAATTTTTACACAATACTACTTCACACGCCTGTGTACACTTCCTGCAAAGGTACCCTCCCAATAATAGGGGTTTACACATTATACGGCTGTTAATATAATAACACTCCAGGGAGTGGTATGGATTTCGGAATGTGGTTCTTTCCCTATAATAGAAGCCTAAACGGTAAGCCATGAAGTTTCAACCTTCTCAATAATCGTACTGTTGGCATATGCACACTCTCAGAACATTTGTGCATTTCAAGACAACACACTAGGGAGATATGAATACACTCACAGAACAGTTCTGCTGATCATCTGTACGTTTTATACAATTATGCCCCTAAATAGACAGTACTTTGCAGATATCAGTATAGATCAACCATTAATACATTGATATAACAATACTACGAGAATCTTCGCATTCTTCATCATGGGGAACGGGGACACATGTATACTTCCTTCTCATCTGCCCTTGAAGAATATGCATGCAGTTCATAGAATATTACCCTACGAATAATGACACACCTGGAAAATCAGTATTCTTGACACAATAATACGGTTAACATTATAGTACCCCTTGCATAGCTTTACTGCTTAGACAAAATGATTGGAGGCCAACTGTGTGATCTGCAAAATCGCCCAAGTCATATCATCCAGCCATTAAACCAACATGAAGACCCTTCAAATAATGCTATTCCAAGGACAGTTGTACTCATCAGGACAAACTATTCTGTACATAAAATCAGTGTTCTTCAAGTAATCGTGCAATTCACACATCCATGTGTTCTACACAAAGGTACCCTCTATACGGAGGTACTATGGCAACTTCCACACGTTGCGTAACGGTGGCACCTCCTCATACGGCACAAAACTAAGTTATCAATTCTACACTCCTCCTTACTTTACTCAATAATACCGGCTTAACTTCGGCACTCATCAAATGTCGTCGTACCAGCCATATCAGGCATCTTTAGATATGAGTACTATTCATACATCTGTAGTGTCCCCATAACAGTACTCCAAGTGATCAATACTCCCTTCAACAAATATCCTCTTCAAATAGGAGTATTATTCACAAGACAGCGCTGTAAATAGAACTGTACTCTCTTCACATCACTACGCTTCTAAAGAACCCTACGCCAAGGTTAATCTTACTTATAAGGGCAAAACATTCCACAAATCATGCTCTTGTTGGTATAGTAGCAGTCCAGGTCATCCATATAACTCGATTACTAGTACCTTCATAGAACAGTACTATGCGGACATTCAGACTCCTCACCATTGAAGATACAGAGACGTTAGTATTCCCTAAATAATACTTATACTGCAATATTCATTGACTCCACAGGACACTGCTATTCATATAATGAAAGCATAAACCCGGAATCTTTAACATAACCCATTACATGAACGACAATACTCTTCACATAATAGTACTATATGTACTTCTGCGCACTCTACCAGGGTTAGAAACTGATACTAGGACTTTATAAATAATGGTATCCAGAGCATGCCTCCATTCCTCAAATACCAATACAATAAGGGAGTTACTACTCTCTACATATAAGTATTAGGGACACTTGGATACGCCTCATCTACAGTAACACTGGAGGATATTCTTACCCTTTACACAGATGTGTTCTTCAAATAAGGGCATTGTAGCCACAAGGAGACTTTTCATATAACAGTCCCCCAGGATATCCCTACATTTCACATAGTACTGCATTCAAAATGTTGGTGGACTTCACAGAATGGCACTTTCCATATACTCACGCCTTCGACATTGAATCATCACAATTATATTGGTGCTCCTCAAATAAATGTCTTCTAGATGGTTGCCAAGGTTCAAACGGTTTAGTCGTCCGTACAGTACCTGTATAATCCCTGAACGCTCTATAATAATACTGCGGGTACAGTTCCACACTTCACAACCATGGACACCTGCGATAGGTCCTAGCATTTTACACACTTGTGTTCCTTGTATAATACTATAGCACGTATATCCGTGAACTCCATCTAATGGTATGATCCATATAATAGTATTTTTCAGACCTAGACAATTGTAGATATTATGGTACCTCCAGTATGTTAGTACTATTTATATCATACTACTCCGGGCATGGTAGTACTCATCCCGACAATGCTATTCCTGCTATATCACTGCTTCACACGCAGATGCATTATTCACATAACAGTACTCCGGGAATATCAACATTTGAAGTTAAAAAGTTATTCTCACCCAAGCGTAATTTAAGGACATCCCTAGACATCGTAGAGCGGTGCTGTTAAAGTCATGGAGCTTCATGCAGTACACTACTCCTAATATAATAATACTTCAAGGACTGCTACAAGTTCGAGACAGTTCTGTTCTTCGTATAATACAAGCCGAAATCCTGGGCCTTGAAGTTCAGACTCTTCAGATAGTCCTGCTTCAAGTACATCCATAATCTGCAAACAATTGTGCTTCTTAAAGAACACTACTACACACATATCAATACATTCACAAAATACGGTTCCAGATTATGCATACACTCTACATAAGCATGCTATTCACACCCCAGGGCATAACAGATATTACCACAGCTCAACCATTAGTACATTCATATAACAGCACTACGACAACTTCTGTAATCATCACCATTTAGGATCCATACACATCCGTACTGTACACGCGTGAATCCTGCTTCAATATCCATACACGCGACGGAATAGTGCTTCCCATATAATGACACGCTTGAAATATCAATATTTCAAACAGAGAATTACGATTTACATCATAGTACTTCTGGCACCATAGGATTATGGAAATAATGGTGTTGCCGACATTTCTTAAAGGTTGTACAATCCCGTACTTCATATAATTAGGCCATTAAACATAAATCCAGGCCCTTCACATAATGCCACTTCAAAGACAAGCATGCTCATCTAGAGAAACAATTCCGTATATAACCGTAATACTCCTGAAAGGACGCAACACTGAACAGGTCCCCGCGCTTCACAGCATAGTACCTTTCATATAAAACTATTACGG
>NW_008481847.1:647452-648846 GCF_000524495.1 Plasmodium inui San Antonio 1 | reverse complement strand
AAATAGCAGTGTTATCCAGGTAAAACCGCTATTCACCTAATACAACTCAATGAACATCATCACTTCAAGAGCAATAATACACCAGGGAAGAAAGTGCCCTTTTACACATGGGTATATTATTCCTGTTTTGTAATGTTACCACATCGGTATGCTTATGATATTTACAATTCACATATGTGGCCTTCTTCCTAAATAGCCAAAGAAAGAGAATATCTTCATAATGGCTCTACATAGAAAGAAAAAAAAAGGCGATCAGAATATTACCGGAGAAAAAATTCTAATAAAGAAGAATGAAATACAATACAGCCTATCAACCGGGGAGCAACCAGAAGGACATCTTCTTAATGATGCGGCCTGAAAATACATTTCCACAATAATGAAGGCAAAGGGACATCTTCAGGATGACTCGACAAAGAAACATACTGAAGATACTAGGAGAAGAAAACATCTTCATACAAAAGATAAGAAACAAGACAGCATCTTATACCCTGTGGCGCAGAAAGGGAATCTTCATACAGGAAATCACACGCCGAGGGAGATCTTCAGAATTCCGCGAGGAAGTTAAATCAACCTAAATCAACTAACACAGAAAAAAACATCTTCAAGATGCCGGCGGAGGAAAGATCATCCATATAAAACAGATAACACAGAACAAGATATTCAAGCTGGCGCCGGAAAATAGCATCATAGGAATGCCGCGGAAAGGATGTATCTTCAGAAAAAAGATGCCTCGCAAAAAAATCCCTTCGCAGTAAAATGATAAAAGGAAGAAGCATCTTTATAAAACAGCCAAACAGAAAAATATCATCGATATGAAGCGGTCACAGGAGTCTTCGTAAAAGAAATACCACAGCAGCCAAAATTCTCACAATGACGTGGCACGAGGAACCTCATGAGAGCCCCAGAAGAAAAAACTATTGTCAGAAAAAAAATGCAATACAGAGAAGAATCTTGATAGTAACATGGAAAAGGAAAACCATTTCTATAAGAATGGCGGGCGAAAGAATATATTAAAAGTACAACGCGGTAAAATGAATTTTGGGAAGAAGGATGCCCCACAGAAAAGATACCTCACGATCGCGCACCTAAAAAAAAGAAACTTGATAAAAATGGACTGGGGAATATCATCCTGAACAAGATGCCACAAACAAGAGCATCTTCATATTGACGCAACAAGGAGGATGTAGCTATGTAGAAATGTAACAGAAAGAAGCATTATTATAGTGATATGCCAGATATAAGAATCTTAAAAAGATGCCACACAGAGAGAAGGCATCCATGCTGCGGCACGACAGTACACATCACAGTGACCTGATAGAAAAACAGCGCAGTGACCAGGAGGGGGAGCATCATAAAGATACAGGAAAAAAAAGCATCTTCAGAGAAGACGACAC
>NW_008481847.1:640899-646392 GCF_000524495.1 Plasmodium inui San Antonio 1 | reverse complement strand
AGCCGAACGAGACAGCGCGCGTGCAACGGATATAACACCTGAAAGGACCCCCCAAAAAAATTGATCTACATGGAAAGACTTTGGCAGGGTTAAGCCACATGAAGCAAGTCCGGTAAAAGTTATTCCACATAGAAAAGCGTGCGCGAAAAATTAGCCTAGATGGAAGGGCGTGTCGGACAAATTACGCCACATAAAAGGGCGTCCGCGAAAATTAGGCCACATAGAAAAACATTCAAAAAATTACCCCACGTGAAACAACGTTCGCAAAATTACCCCACGTGAAACAACGTTCACAAGATTACCCCACGTGAAAGAACGTTCGCGAAATTACGCCACACGAAAGCACGTTCGAAAAATTAGGCCACAGGCAAACGCCCATATAAGAAAGAGGCGCCATGAAGGGTACTGTGATAAAAATGCGGAAACATGAAAAGACCTAATCATGGGGCTGATACAACAGGAGGGCCCAGGCACAAGCACTATGAAGCATGGAGTCTTATATGCGAACAAATTGCCATATGAGTTAACACACTTATAAAAATGCAGAAACAGGAAGAAACATACACAGGAAAATGCAACATACGAGGTAATACTGGTGAAAATATCGAAACATCAGAAAAGGGGCTCACGTAGAGGATGGGGCATAAGGACGCATTCACAAAAGTAATGTAACTATAAAGGAAACCATATAAGCACAGGGGCTCACCATTTTACGTGGTACTCACCCGATGTGAATATCTCTATTCCATTGTACTCATAGGAGTTTCCACAGAAAGGCATAAACACATTTAAACCCTATAGCAGCCCTCTCAATCGTATGCAACATACAATTAAAGTTCAATGTAAAATTAGAACTCATATTATACCAGTTCAAATTCAACAATGCATTACTCCCTTTATATTTGCATAGATAAAACACGTCATGGACAATCGTTTAATTTTAGGGAGCACATCTTTATGCCAAATGAACAATCTTCTAATCCGAATCAGCATATACTGGTAACTATGTTTTCCCTGCGCTCAAAAATCTTTAACCATCCCTACCATTCTCTTTCCTTCTCCTTGTCTTGTCGAGTAGCCCCTTCTTGTATGACTCCAGATGAACATCATAATACACCTGGCTAATACCTCTTATTTCTATCACAGATGGACTGATCCCATATATAGAAGGAAGTAATATACATATATGTATGTATATCCATGGGTATATGTTCCATGTTCAGCTGTACAGAGGTCAACAACACATAGGCTGTTATCAATAGATGGTAGCAATGTATAGAGGCATGTACATTATGTGTATTTCTTCAGGGAAGAGGGCTATTATGCTTCTCGAAATTGATGTATTCTCAGTTCAGACTCATAATGTAGATTCACCTGACACTTCAAAATCAGGAATGTGATATTTTCTTTTCTTAGTTGACTATAATTCATGATATACAGAATGGAAAAGTCGGTTATACTCACACATATTTGTTATTTTCAGTTTTTCTTCATGATTCTATACTTTAATTTTCTCTTAAGCTCTTTGATGTATTCCTTGTAATATATTATAACCACCCCCACGACTCCTTCACTATCTCCGCTCCCTGTGTTATTATATGTATCGGGGGGTAATCACAATAAATTCCTGCATGATGATTCTGGTCATTCCTTATCGATTCTGGTTTGCTCCTGATTAACATCCTTCGATTGCGCTCTATGCTTCGTTGCTTTACATACGGATGTAATACTGGTATTCTTTTGTTTTTCTCCTTGTTAAATTTTGTCCATAATAAGTAATCCTCTCAACCGAATTAATCGAACCGCGTTAACATATTCCTAGTACTGAACAGCTCCCGTAACCGAACAAGAGTAATTCTTAAATATAATTACTGCAATATCTTATCCTCCACAGATTCTATTGTACAGCGAAGAATGTTTAACTTTTACTACTCACTCGCATACTTATTCCCATTTAGTCAAGCCCTTGATTAGAAATGGATCTCTTCCTTAAATCATATTAAACTGATGTAGTGACAGATTTAACAGTTTCATTAAAACCATCATGATTTGCTCACTTAATCTTTGACCTTAATATCCAAAAGGGGATATTCTGTAAAGAATACCAGATTTACCTCAATGGGCGCGATATGATCAAAATGAATAAATATGAGGTTCTTCAGTTAATTATTAATTGAATACTTAGCAGAAATGTTTTCCACACCTTTTGTTTCATAGTATCCAATTCTGTATGCTAAGACACCATTGCCTCTTAGGCCGCCTTCCAGTTCCTCCGTATAGTTTAACGCTCCAATCAGTACACATAAATAAACGACAAATTAAGTATCGCAAAATCTATCAGGAAACAGAAGAAGAAAACAAGCAACAAGAATTAGGCAAACACTTCTGGAAAGGACTCTTCCGTACAATTGACCAAGTGTACAAGATGAGGATTATATTCTAATATGTGAGTTATCACAATCTACAATACCCATTCTGGTACGCCGACTTGTTGGGCGTGTGCTATCATAACTTCTTAGAAGCAATATATTAGCGTTATGCCACTTATCAACATAATATTAGCAGACACACACATATATATATATATATGTATACCTACGTGTATATAGCTATAGGTACCATTATAGGGGTCAATGAAAGATTATTAAAGTGTGCAGTCATATAAATATGCCTCTCCACTCTTACTAATTTTTCAGCTTTCTCATAACTCTTTCGCTACACGGGGAGGTGATTGCGAAAGGAGTAATGTTTCTCAATAGACATAAAATGTTACTTATAGTAAAATGCTCCCTTCTGTGTACAAGAGAAGACACATAGACGTCCTGAGCAAAACGCGTCTGCATAGGATATAGGGCACAAAATTTTTCCTTGCATGGGATCAACACCAGCTCCTTCCTCTTCTTTTAGGTGCTTCTTTTTCCTTCTATGCATACAATGTGACCATCGATAAGCAGCAACAGACAGAGACGATGTTGATCATGAATACGAAGAGAAAGCATATTTCAAATATGTAATTTTACACGAATGAACTAGCTTGCATGGAACGGATATGTTCATATTTTCCCCTACTTTCCTCTTGCTCCTATTCTGTCTAGTGTAGTCTCTTCTATAATGGATGATATGAAGTGTTCATCTCTGCTATATATTTAAATATGTTTCAGTGTTTTAAAATTAGATACACATATAAAAGTGCACGCGATATTAGGACTCGCCTCGTTCAGATTCCTATAAATAATTAAAAATCCTTTCACTACTATAAGACGCTGAAGAAGAAGTTTGTATAACGCGGAAAACAGTTATTATTAACTTGATCTTCACACAGAAATTATTATTAATACCCATTAGTTCTGTACAACATGAGGGGACACATGTCATATGAAGGCCTGCACGCATCTTTTGGACGTGTATCTTCGAGAAGTCCCCTTTTATTAAAATAAATAAATATTTGGACGCCTGTATTGTCCTAATATTAGAATTGATCCCAGGCATATGGGGTAACTGAATCAATATACTCTCCGATTTGTTACGGAGCACCGTTCGAGAAGTGTTATGTAAAGAGCATAATATTTAATTTCTCAACGCGGAATTCAAGTATCCTTTCCTAATGAAGTCATTTGATTCCTGTGGTGACGCAAACACAGTGGTACGGTTCAATCGTTTAAGACACATTTTCCCTCTCACTACCGCCTGGTGATAGAATTATGGGATGTTAGCAGTAACCTGCATGTTTCCCTTAAGGAATTCACAATGCTGTCTTCGTCCTTTTCCACTCTATTGCTCAGTGTCGAAATAAGGCTATTGACCGCCGCCCTGTCTAGACACATCTAGAAGTATCCATATTCCCCCGTGCACCTCCTTTTTGCAGGTTAGGTCGCAAGCCCATCTCAATGTAGCGGAGAAGGGACAAGAATGAAAGAGAAGGAAAAAAATTCTGCCTGATATCTGGTCTAATCAGGACTCATACATAAATTGCATCTCAAGGAAAAATCTTCACTCTGCCCATATCATCAAACGGAACCGTCTCCAACCATAATTCCTTTTACACTATCCCCACCTAATTGGAACCCTCTCTGCTGTCCAAAATTGTGGCGGCTACATATTCTATCCACATTCACTGTGCTAAAATTGGATTCTCCGTAGACATCTCTTCCTTATGATACTACATCTTACACCTTATATAATACCACAATAGCTGTACTAGGGACCAGGCACCATCCAACTAATTGCGTCGCGCATCAAAAGAATATAAACTGTTTGCTCAAGATTCAAATATAATACAGGTTACATATGACTATTTACACCATAAACCATATAATGCTACTCTTTCCTCTGCACGGGGGGAAATCTATAATACGACTCATCACTCCTCTTCTCGTCCTTCAAAATGTCCACAAAAATAGATTCAGTTACGTAATGAACCAGTGAAGAATAATAAGAGATGAATCTTTCACCGAATGCGGACAGTATAGTGGGGAACTCTGCTATATTACTCAGTATTCAGTAGAGACTATATTTCCACGTATTTTTCTCCTGTGATTCTTTGCTTCTGATGAAGTTTAGTGTTAGGAATACATAAAGTAATCGTGACATATACATTGTCGTAAGCAAAATATGGCACACTGTAAAGCGCTTCTGTTCTTTGTGTTCCCCCGCAGGTTTCATTATGTGTTGTTCTGTGAAAATTCCTAGAAAGAGTGAAATGGATGAAACATTTTTTCCGGCAACCTGAGGTTTTCGTACATCTCATTGATTCTACCGTTTCCTTCATCATCGTTTTATTATGTTGTACGAAATATAAAAATTACGTAGTTATCTCTTCTTAGCCTCAGTTTCATAAGATAATTCCCCCTAAATTATATATATAACAATGAGTTTCTCCTGTATATTATCTTTAACCTTGGCTCCACAGGTACTATCATATAGACTAAAAGGGTATATTTGGTGTGATTCACATAGTTCAGAATACTATGCCAACAGGGTACTTTTTCTTATTTAATAATATTTCGGTAGTGTATGAGATCCGTCAATAAATAACGAAGTAGTCATATGCTTCCAAGGACAAGGCACTGTCTTGAACGGAAATAGATCCCATAATATACGCTTCCTATACGCCTTAATGACACGACAGGATATGTGTTATACTTAATCTGTGTCAGTTCTTCTTTTTCCTCGCACGCGCACGCCTTTCGTTATGCATTATTAAGAAGGCATGATTGCACAGGTGTTTACTGTTATAGAGCGCAAAAATAGTTTCCAGAGATGCCTTAAGCAGTTAACGATCAATAATAGACGGAAACTAATGAATCAGAAAGCGCTGAAGACGGGAAGCGGAAAATGACGGGGAATTTATAAATATCCTCCTCCGATTAAAAGGCTCCTTATGAGATTTATTAACTTCTACCGGAATCTACATGTAAGGGTCACTCTAAGAAGGGATTGGAATCTTCCTCATTTCTTGTACTCTTCTATACTTTCCTCAGTCCTTGTCCAACC
>NW_008481847.1:617696-640274 GCF_000524495.1 Plasmodium inui San Antonio 1 | reverse complement strand
TCTTGTATCATAATAGAACATTATGAATATCCTCTTTAATATGATCCCCTTCTTAAAGTAAAACCTATCTTTGAGTCACTACCAGAATTTCGCACTTTACTGTATACATATGCCAACGGCATTACTCCGCATTTGATAATCCTTTTTCACATTAAGGAACAGTACCGTCTCCGTACAGTATGAATATTAACTTTGTCAATTCTCATTTTAAATAAAGAGCCTCATATTTCCCTAGAAGAGATTTAGTGGACAGAATGAATATCCTTCTTATGCATAATAAAATCTCAGTAAAACATTGCATGAATGAAATGATTCATAAACATCCCTCATAAATAAATATAGATACTTGCCTTAATAATTACATTAACATGGTCAAATAAAATATATTAATAAAGGCCTACGATATCCTCCCTAATTCCTAATAATCACATTTAAACCTGATTCCACTATTCTTCATACATAAGCAGCAGTTGCTCTTATATAATGTTACGGATAATAGTTTATAGACAAAATAATTAACAAGTACTGGAGAGATTATACAAAATGGGGCTATGCCTCTTCATATACTATCATTATAGTGGAGAATTCGTTTTAGTAAAAAGAACGTACCCCAGGAGATTCTTTCAACTTACTGAGGGTGTGTTATATTCTTATCTGAAGAACAAAGACGCTCCTTTGTTTCCTTAGAGGGGAGGCATTCTTCCTCTAAATTTCCTTCTAATTTTCATAGAAGGCTTCCTCCATGATCATACAAATAGATATACAAATTGAATATCGCAAATTGACAACCAATAAAGAACATTTAAAATATTCTTATCAGAGATTTGGAACACATTCTCTTGCAGGTCAATAATAAACATGCTAACAACCATCTCGCGACTAATTATCTGCTTTCTTCTTTCAAGTAGTAGCAATAAATTACTGATAGCTTTGCGATTTGACACCTAAAAAATCAGCCCAATAATGTGTCCCCAACGCCGGTATACAGTATAGTATATAATAGTCAAAGAGATAATTTTATAGGAAAAGCAGGTCTATTCAGACTTCAGACAACATTAATACAGAACGGTAATCTAAGAATTCCGATATAAGCGATTGATTGTACGTAATGACATTATAATAGGCATATATTGTAAGTATAAGTAAAAAATCTCTCAATTTGATCTGAACTATGGGAATACAACCAACTAATGAGCGTTATTTAGATCTGTGTACATAAAGAAGCAGATAGGATAACACAGCAATGTTAATCTTCTCCCATTCTGACACGGGTTCATAAATCTGTCTGTAGAAAACCAGTAACAAGATCTATACTTTTTATCCGCTTCCTTCCGTCTGTATTTCAAAGTGGTGATATCAGGGTGATAGGTTTTGTTCTTCATGATAAAACATAAAATACGAACAATCATAGTATGAATATATAACAGTTGTGCCTGAATAGCATTAATAAGCATGATATCTGTCACTGCGATTTTTATTATCCTCAGATAAATACAAAGAATAACTCAATCGGCGTTACATATAGCTAGATTTCCTATGAGCAAAGGAGGCTCCAACAGAATCAGTGGAATTCATAACCGACAGCACATCTCCTCTAAGAGTGGATCCAACAGTTGTGCAGTACTCTCCTATAATGGCCTGTACTCCACAGTCATAGGTACGAATTCTTTGTAAAAGCAGGGAAACAAGTGATAAATACAAGTCATCCAACATGGGTTGCCAAATTTCAATAAAGACCTTCAAAGAGACGAGAAGCAGCAAACGTGTTGTCTACACCTCCCATAATATCCATAGTATTAAGAGAAATTCATTAGTGACCTAGACGAACAGGAAGATACACATTTGAATATGAGAGACAACTCCTGAGCAAAAGATCTTACAGCAGTATGGATTAGCATTAATATAAATGAATATGTGGCCTATAATTCGGACCCTCATGGCTTCATGTATAACTCCCCGATTTTACGAATATATCCTATGGGAGAGGGCTGAGAATAAAACAGCCAAGGAAATAGCACTATATCAGTAGGACTGTTGTCCCTCTGTATATATCTCAATAAAGGAAACGAACAGAGTCTAAACATTGACTGTTCTGTATCTTTATATTAACACCCTTAAGCTATATTAAATATGGGGAGAATAATAAACAATCTACGAATATATCTCTTCTTCTATATTCCCAGACACCTAAAAAGAGACCATACAGAGAAAGTAAGAGAAGACGCATTAGAAACAGTCAAAGAGCGCACGATTACCACAGGGAGAAGGAAATAATAAAGTAAATCGAAGGAGAACGAACACCACCAGGAGACGCAGAGTGGGCAATGATGCTTTTGAGGGGCTGCTTAAAGTCCAAACTGTAAATCCGGAGGGGACAGCATTAAATGGGTAACCGTAAAGAATAGACTTTAGAGGCTGATGGCACGGGCAAGAAACAGGAAGGATAAGCCTTGAACCATGAAGCTTGAACAGTAAATCATACACCACAAAAACTCGACGTTGAAAAACAAGTAATAAAACAGATATCAAAACCATAAGAAGGAAAGAAAAACCGATACACCATGGCGCCCCAAATTAATACCTGTAGAAACTAAAAATGATGCCTAAAACAAAAACATTCGGCGAGATACCCTGAAGAATAATAGGACCAAATACACCAAAACACGTTGCAGCATGAACCATAGCAGATACACCTTAACAGAGCAAAGTACACAGACGATATACACCGTGAGCGTAGGGCGTGCGAGAACGACCCTACCTTTCATCAAGCACAAATAAACCCTAAGGGTATCCCCTAAGTCCTAAACAGTGAAGTTGAATCCACCACCAAGGGATGGGAACCGTACAACGTCAAGATATGGCAAAAGATCCTAAGCATAAGGAGATAGGAAATAAAGATGGCCAACAGAAATAGGGGAACATATGTAAGGAATTAACCCTGGAAATAAAGAATACAGGGTGCCAGTACACGGGAAGAAACGCGCCTCACTGATAATCCGTATAACCTAAGCCATGAAATATACAGACTAACTCCCAAAAGCTACAACCCAGAAACTAAACCCTAGATCATAGGAACCTAAAAATGATCACAGTACCAGAGGCGCATAATCAGTGAGTCTTATCCGCCTAAATAACTTATCCAACAATACTAATAAGCGCTAAGGGGTAGGAGGAACCCCCCGTCAATACACCGGAACCTGAAGGCATAAAACTAGGAGATAGAGCATGGCCACTACACTCAATAGTGGAACTAGGGGGATAAGAAATCAAGCATTAATCCTAAATATTGAAGAGTAAAGAGTGAACAAGAAGACTTAACACAACGGCAGACCACCATAAACCAATAGCGACATGACGTGAATAGCACCCGGATAAGAGGGGTGCTTACGTCCTGAAACGTAGCCCGGTACAATTGAAGCCTAAGAACCAGGAGGTACAGATAAGAAATATAAAGAAAAGTGTACTCTTTAAGACGACTCCTTAAAATAGCAGGCCTCAAAATTACAGGGATCGAGGCCAGAAGGGAAGATAACAGAGGGAGAACAGGCCTAGGCAAAGAAGGGAACAGGAGGAAGTCTCAGGCAGGAGGGCAACAGCGCAGCTTAAGCAGTACCAAATAGACACCATATAATGAAGAAAAGATGAAAAAACTAAAAGCCTACTTCTTCGATGTACATTTCCAATCTCTACGCATAAGCTTTGCCTGTTTCCCCGAATGCCTGTAGCATGCAAGATACCTCCTTCCAACTAAACCATAGACGATACCTGAGGCCCCATAAAGGTTAAAACCGAGGAAATACAGCAAGAACAGGACCACTCACACCCCAATGCCTACATCTAAAATCAGGAACTTAATCATTCTGGGCTAAGGCATACTCCCTGAGGGATGGAACCTAAGGAGTTACCGATATCTGAAGTGGCAATAGACAGGACCTATATACCTCGAAGCGGAAACGGTCAAGTCCTAACAGATAAACTCTAAACTTAACGCAATAGTCTTGCCCCATGGAAATAGAGCCTCAATGTGAAAACTACGCATAAAGCCTAAGCGCAGAAACCTAACAAATTGAATCGTAGTGGAAAAGCGAAGCCTCCAAGTTATCACCCTGAAACCGAGAAGCCAACAACACGACGCAGCAAGAGTTATAAATTAAGACTAACCCGTAAACCAAGAGAATGACCCCCTCAGGAGGAGACAATAGAAAGTAAAAAGTCATTCCGGAACCAGGAAGAATGGGGGCTAGCTCCGGAGGCTACAGCTAAGAATAGCCCCTAAAACCTGAGACTCGACTAGAAGACTATGCACCTGAACCAAACAGTCTACAGGGAACCGGCCCCCATCACATCTGAATCACCAACCCTATAAGATACAAGTGCCCACTTGACCCCCTGAATCCTCGGCACTCAGCCGTGAAATTTCATGTCTGGGGACCAAGCATAAAAGAAGAGAGCTAAGTTCGAGGAATTAGGTCATACAGTATGAAATCTAAACATAAGCAATAAGGATAAGAAATTAAACCGCACCCCCACAACCAGCTGACACCCTTAACTCCTCAAGATAGAGGCCAAGACTCAGGAGGAAGCCTCTCATATGTATGCCCCAGGGTACAGAAACCTGCCTAATAAAATAAGGAAGATACCCCTCCAACTGTAAGCACAAAGAGTGGAGGCCAAGAAGGGAGTACTGATCCCGAATTCAGGAAACCTAAGGCACACCTAAAACTCTGGTTGACACCCCGGGCCCTAGATATTAAAAAAATCCTTATTTCCTACATCCGGAACTTAAAAGATATCACAGATAACACTAGCACCTAATTAGGGAAAGATCACGCTTGTGGACGGAACCTTGGGAGCTAAGACTCAAATATTAGAAGCAGATAAGTACTGCTTGTAGACTAAAACATACGACCTAAACCGCTAAAATCAGACAATTATCACCTCCAACCCCACCCTTTAACCATAAACAATAAGCCATAAATCTACAAGTTAGGAGAAAACTCCTAGCAACTGACCGAATCTGCATAATAAAAGTCTCTGGAACCTATCCCCCCAAAATCAACCGGAAAAGCTATACTCGCAACCGAAGCGTCTAAACCGGTGCAGCAGAATCAATCATCTATCTAATCAAATAAAGGGCCCACTGGCAAAGGAACCTCAATGTCCAATACAAACCACCGGAGGAAAATCTCCAGTATACCTCATAAAAGATTGTCCCACGCTGCGCCAGAGGCACACAGGTGAAGACAAAACCATCGAGCAGGACAGGCACAACCCAAAGACGGCACCCTAGATATTCCAGGCCGGAAGTAGGGATTGACTAGAAATCCAGAGACTAAGAAGCCTGTGGCCATGAACGCTGTCGCGAGAATCTAGTGCAACATGGCAAAGACTGCCCCCTTATCCTTACACCCTAAAAACTTAGAAGGAAACTGGTACCGTACCCAACAATTTTAATTCCTGAGAGAACCAATCTAATTCATAAGGAAAAAGCCCCCGAAGAGAGACGGTGGATCAGGAAAACTTAAAAGACAAGAATAAGCTCGGACAACAAAGACTTAGCAACAAGAGCCTATCAATGAGGAAAAACGACTGGATGGCAAAACCTCAAAAATAACTGAGCCAAGAGACAGCAGGAAATGCATCCTCGTAAAATATAGATCATATAAACTAATGCCGTCATCCTAACCCCGCCAAAGAAAGAACCAGGAAACCCCCCCCTAACCCCCCTGCCATTCTCAGGCCTGAAATGAAGTGCCAAGAAGTATACCCACCAAACTAAGAAAATCTCCCTGAAAAATACATCATAAACTTGCTTTGTCAAACTGTGGGCCGTAAACGCTAGGCCAAGAAACAAAAAGTTACAAGTAAAGACTTAGGCATAAGGAAAAGCCCCCCGTAAATTCCGAACTTTACCCCCAAGAAAAATAAAGTGCCTAGACCGTAAACCATAAGCACTTAATACATCGGCCAATAGGTGAAAAAGTAAGAAATAAACCCTGGAGGCCCAACCGTGAAGCTTAACCAATAAATCCACACTCATAAGGAGTGAAAAGTAAACCCTAAACCCTCAACATTAAACCCTAGAGCCTAAGAGACTTCTGAACATGAAGATGCCATACTGAGGCCTAAACCTTCTAACCTGAACCCACACCCCTAAACAGTACACATTAGAAGCCGGACCCTGGATCCTGAACCATAATAACTATAACTAATCCATGAGTCGAAAATATAACCGCTAAAAATTGACCACTAAGCTCTAAAGCATAAACCATGAGGCCTAAATCAGAAACTATAAACGTTTAGGCCGAAACCCACAGCAGCGCATCAAAAAACCTGAAGCCAGAAACCAAACCCGTGGAAGTTACCCCCTAAAATCAACACAAAACATTTAGAGACTAAGACCTAAATCCTAAAACATAATCCCTAAGCCTGAACCCTATACCGTCCTCCCTAAAACAGGATCCCTAAAACACCTAAAGCTTCGACCATAAACCGTAAACATTGACCTGAGAGGCGACGCCGAAACTGTAAACAGGACACCTGGAACCATAAAACGGCACACCAAAAACTTAAAACCTAAAGAAAAAAAAAATCGTAACTACACCCTCAACCCTCCATTCACGAGCCTAAACGTAAGACATAGAACTAAAGCAACATCGTAACCTTAGACTTCAGCCCATAGACATGGAAACCAAAAACGTGAAATATAAAACCTAAATCGAAAACCAAGAACAATAACCACTGGGTCGTGATGCCTTATACTTGAAACCTAAATCCTAACCCCTGAACCCTGAACCCTGAAACGTAAAACGTAAGCCCAAGATCCTAAGGCCTAAAGAGTGAACATTAATTCCAGGAACCTAATAGATAAACCCTGAACCCTGAGCCCTGAACCCTAAACCTAACTCTTAAGGCTAAACCCCAAACCGGAACCTTAATCCACTATCCTAGATTCGAATCACTAAGGTTTACACCTGATCCAAGACAAATCACTCCTAAGCCCAAACCCGTGAAGTCCTAGAGTCAGATCCCGAATCCTAGACTCTGAATCTTGAACAATGCCCGCAAAACCGAGAGCGTTAAAGCCAAAAGCCCCCGTTTGAAACTACGAAATTAAGACCTCAATCCATAAACCCCAAAGCTAAAACGTACACCCCGAAGAGTAATGTTCAAACCAGTAACCCTGAGATCCCCCCAATAAGCCGCCCAGTACATTCGATGCGTGACTCTTCTAAGGACCCGCCCGGTGGTAGAGTCCACCCAAGCTGGGGTAGCCCGAGTTCCCCATTTCTACAGTGCCCAGGTCGCCTCCTTGGTATCATTCTTCCCTTTGGATTTTTGGAAATCGACAGTAAGCCCCATATGTTATCAGAAATGTTTCAATTTTATGTTCCGTGGTGTGCCCCCCCCTAACCGCTTGGGGTTGTTGCCGTTTCTCCGACTTCTCCCATACCCCCCCAGTCTCTTTGCCTCTCCTCTATAATATATACGGTATACTCCATATACTGAAAGAATTCCTAATATCATAGCGACTCCCCCACCCATTAAGGGCGCCCAGATACTACTCCCCTGCGAAGTCTCTTGGCCTCCCATTAGGTCCTTCCTGGGCCCTGGCGTTAACCCTGTTTCCTTAGATGCCTCCGGACCAGTACCGCCCAATGTACGCTGTCCGTCGTCTCCAGCTTCGGCAACTGTGGGAGTTGCGAGTTCCTTGTCAGTCATCGACTGCTCCTGGCCCTTTACCTTTGCGGTCCCCTCTCCCGCCGGACCCGTAATATCAGGTCCCTCTGTTTCTCCTCCCCCTGCCGCCAGGGAGACGGAATTCGCCTTTACTATGGTACACCAGTCTCCCTCACATTCTGTTCCGTCTGCATTTCTGGTTCCCTTTCTGGCACAATACACATTCTTGTGAGCTTTCCCATCTCCATAGACTAATTCTTGGAGAAATTCAAAAAAGTCCTTTCCCCCTAACTGATAATTATTATACTGCCACGTACCCTCCTGCTCACTACTAAACCATTGCCGCATAATTTCATTTCTGACTTTTGGGTTTGACCAGTTGTCTAATCTATTTGCCAATTTCTCACATCCTTTGCTGCTCAGCTCTGCTTCCTGCATAAGCGAGGATTTCCCTGGGGCTATGTGAAAGGAATCTATTATCATCTCTACTATATCCATACAGGCTACGAGATTTTTAACTGACTTCTCCCTCAAGCTCGTTATTTTTTCTTTTCTCCATTTCTCCCATATTCCAGTCTCTGCGTGCTGAATACAGGTGCCTGAGCCTGCTCCTCCTCCGATTCCATATCTTGTGTCATTGGCTCGACAGTTTTTTTCTTGCAACAGGTTTTTCCCCCCTCCCTTTGTGATCTCTAAATTAGAGGCCCATAGCTGTAGACCTAAACAGAATTTCTTCCTGCTGTTGATGACTTGAGTCAATTGGGCGTCAGCTGATCTAATGATTAATGGATCTTCGATCTCTCCTGGGGATTGGAAGGGTTGTTTCCCCGCATTTATGTCACAGAGGGTCCTTACTAGATCTGGGGATTGGGTGCAGGGAGATCTGGTGGGCTCCTTCTTTCTTATGTTGCGCATGTAATCATTAAACTTGAAGATGTTGTCTGTCATCCTGGTTATAGGTTAATTCTTATTCTAAAATCCTCCCTTAAGAAACTTCTTGTGCTGGGGTTGGTTGTTTTGTATATCTGTGGTTATTATTGCCTCAATCTACCACGTGCAATACATCCTTTATGCCTTTTTAATCTTACTTCACCCCATGCTTGACTTGTTGTGTTTGGTCCTGTTAATATATTTGCTTTTTCTCTCAGATACTTCTGGCTTGTTGTTTTTCCTTCGATAATCCTCTCTTTCCTTCCCTTCAGATGCCCAGCTGTGGAGGAGTCCCCTTATCCCTACATGGGGATATGTCTTTCCTGCTTCTCTATTACTTTCCTATGTCATCTACCTGATTTCTCCTTCTTGTTAGATTTCTTCTCCATTGTTTTTTATCTCTCTAAGCTGTCAAACTTGAGTAATCTAGATTTTACTATAATATTCGTCCTCCTTTAGTTTCCAGATCCGGAACCTCCCGACGGTTAAGGTCTGTCAACTCCTGTATTTCCCCTCTGGGATCTGTTCCTGTCGTCGGGGGGGCCGCCTGGGATGCCTTCGGTATCCTGATTTCCCGATTCGGAGGTTCGGCTTCAGATGCTTCTCTTTTGTTTCCTTGATTTCTTATTTATCGTCTTCTTAGACAAACTCTCTTTACTTTGACTTCTGCGGGTACTCATACTTCGCTCTCTTCGGAATGCCGTCCGCTTTGTGCCTTCCTTCGTGTATTACTCTTCACAGGGATCTCTTTTTCCTGCACTGGATCTTGTACTAGTACCGCCCTGCTGGATCCTTACATATATTTTTTCCTTGGTTCCCTAGCGAAGTTCCTTTCAAACTTGTCCCTCATTTATCTGTAGGACCGGAGTATTGCCATATCAAGGTGGTTTCTTTGGTCCTCAGACTAATCCTTTCTTGTCTTTATATACTTATACGTTATCCTATCTATCACGACGGTTGGCAAAGATTCACGCTATTCAGAGTTTTCTTCCTCCCATAGTGATTTCTCATTGTGTATTTCATCCGGTTGTTGTGGTTGCTGTGTGTTGGTCCTTCCTTTTTGCCTTAATAGTCACTTTTCACTGCTCTTTTCTGATTGGTCTTCTTCCTCTATCTTCCTGCTTCCTGAACTATACTTTTCGGGTGTGATTTGCTGTAGAGATCCTCTGTTTCTTCTTCTTCCAATACGCTATCTCATTCCTCTAATTCTCCTATTTATCACAGAGTCTGGAAGTCTGCTTCAGAAGGCTCCCTACTTCCCCCCCTCATCATTGCTGTTGCCGGCCCTTGGTCACAGAAATACTATTCCCTGGATTGGCTTGCGTTTTCTATTCTTGCACTTCGAGACTAATCCCTCGCTTTTTAGTCCTTCTGTGGGTTCCGTCCAGGGGTATCTAAAAATTACGCCGGTACTTGGTTGCCTCGCTTCATATACTTGCTCCTAATATACTCTGTTCTATTTATAGTATACTTGCGTCTTCGTCCTGCCGTATTTTATCAGGGGGGGATCATTATCTGGGGTGCCTCCTCTGCAGTTCTGTTTCGAATTGGCTGCAGTAGCTTGCTGTTGTGTAGTCCATATTCATTTCCCTCCTTAATTCAACTTCCCTCCATTCGTCATTCACTATTCTTGTCCGTGCCGGTGTAACGCTTTCTTGTGGTTTTCCTCATTTTGGCGACCTCATGTCCAGCAGGAGTTGGTTATACTCGGGCTCCTCCAGTTGGTTATTTATTTGTCAGCTATCTCTTACACCTACGTGCCGTGGGGGTTAGTTTTGGTTATTTCGTACCTTGACGCCGCTAGTTGCAGAGACTTTCCTCCCTTGCGCTGTTTTGGTGTCAATACTTGACCGACTGCTTCTGGGGATTCTTCTCCCTTAGACACTTGATTTCATCTTGTAATACTTTGGTGAATTGCCTCCTAAATTGAAGTTTTCGTTATGTTTGTTCTACCCTTGTTGTTGTTATTTCTTGCTCCGGCTTACCCCTGTTGCACCTTTCCCGATTCCAGAAACTATTTCTTCCCCTTAGTAGGGGTGTTGGAGGAAGTTTTTTACATTATTTGGCTGGGGCTACTTCGAAGGCTTCGGTTTGCATAATTCCTCCTTTGTTGAAGTGAGAGATCCGTTTTTCTTCCTTGTTGTTCTATTGTAACCGCCGCTAACTTATCTTCGGGTGTAGTCAGAAATATCTTTGTTCCCTTTCGGATTGTTCTTTGCTTATGAATGTATGATACTTGATAAGGAGGTATAGGGAGTGTCTCGTCACTTGATTCGTGCCAGCTCCTATTTGAAAGTTAGGTTGGTTCTTCCTTCTTTCCAGTTGATTTATTTGGCTCCTGTTAGATAATCTACTGCGTCTATCCCTTTCGGCTATTCCATTGAGGATCTTTTCTTTTCGATTATTGTCGCTAATACTCGTTCTGCTCCTTTGTCCTAGATTGGGGTTCGATTTTTTTCTTCGATGAAGAATTCTTTAATCTTACGCCTCCTCTCAATCTTCTTGGGTTGCTTATTGGTATCTCATCCTTCTTCCTCCTGAAAGATTCCTCAATTGAGCTGTTTCGGCTCTTTCTCATCCTGACTCCTACGTGTTGGATTGGTTATTATTGCTCCCTTCCTGATATGTGAGGTTGTTCTTCATTTGTTGTTTCTGGAGCTGACCCCTTCGGCGTTTTCTTCATACTATTCCTTTAGTTTTTTCTTAGAAGTTTGTTGTATTGTAGAATTTCCTTCTTTTAATAAACTCCACTGTCTGGGCTGTGCTATCTTTGTTGCTGCCGAAATAGAGTCTTCCACTATAGAGCCCTCAATTTCAAGAGCAGGTGTTATTCATTCATATGCTAACTTAAATTATCCTTATCGTTTGCGGTCTAATTCTTCATTTTGCCTTGATTTTCCTCTTCCGCTGCCGTTCCGGCTTATTGGGAGGATGGTAATATTTGGATTTGTCTATTACGTAATAGATTGGAACTAGATTCCTCTGACCTACTCCGTAGATTCCTTCGCTGCTTTACCTCGTTGCCGACTATTCCGTTGTTTCCGGACGTCTCTATTGCATCTAAACTACATATGACTCACTGTAGTGAACAGGTGTACACATTTGTTCCTTCGGACATTTAGCTTCTGGCATTTCCTCGCATCTCAAGTTGTTGATGTTTTGTGATTACCAGTCCTTTTATTCCCTGATTATCCTCAACTCTAGTTATTCCTACGTGTATTTTATCTCGTCGGTTGTTCGCCTTTTCCGTGGTCATTTTACCTCCCACTTCTCCGAGATGCCCTCCCCGCCTTATCCTGTCTTTAAATCGTATTCCAATTGAGGGGAATCCTTCATTTGGCATTTTCATTCTGACATTTGCGCTGCTAGGACTATGTGCTTTATCTTAGATGTGTATATTCCATTCTTTTGGTTTAGGGTGTTAGATTTATAAAAAGGCACCTGGACTGTTCGGCCTCCTTGTCTTGCAGGAGGATTTATTGCTCCTGGAAGGGCTTCAATAATGCCGGAATCTGGTGGAAGTATTCAATTTTTCCTTAGGCTTCCGATTCATTAGGTTGTCTTCTGATTCCTCGCATACGCTTCTCGATATTACTTGTTGTTCCTTGTACTCTTCTCCATTTGTGTCCTGTCCCCAGGGCTCGTTGGTCCTTATTCATTCTTTCACATAAGGCGCTGTCTTGTATTCCCTGGGTGGTGTCCTGTGACGTCTCTTTTCTTGGAGGAATCCTGGTCTGAGCGTCCTGACTCGTCCATAGGTTTACTATACCAATTATCATACGAATATGTTGGGAATTAGCCGAATTGTCGCATCGTGCTAATTACTTGGGCTCCTCCTAGTCCACCTCACCTGTACTACACTTTGTCCCTAATTTCTTTGCTAAGAGAGTTTATCAGGGTGTATCCTCCTTGCACCCTTTACTTGTATTTATCATCTATTCATTGTTTCCCCATGATCTTCTTATGGCTGCGCTGGCGCCCTTTGAGGGGTAGTATGGGTTACTCCTTCCTAGACTCTTGCGTACACTCTTTAGTGAATATCTGCGTGTATATGTTCCCCAGGGGAGCATTGAGGAGGGTCCGTCTCCTGGTCATATTTTCAGTTGATTGGAGAAGGGACCTAATCGTTCCTGTCGGGTAATTCCTCTTTTAGTCATTCCTTTATGACCTCTCGCTAGCATTGAAGGATTTTCTTGGCAGGTTTACCGGCGCAGTTTGACATTATCCTTGCCAGTTGGGGTTATATGTACAATACTCCGCTTTGGCTGCTTCTTCTCCTGGCCTCTCCTTCCTTCGTCACTTCAATTTCCCCGCAGATTTGCCCTACTTGTCCGGTAGTAGTCCTTCCTGATCATACTTGGTCCTGTAGTCCTAACTATGTAGTCCTCCTGGTTTCGTGTTTTTCATTTGTTTTCATTGGATTCCGCGAATTTAGACAGATTATTGATTTCGGCTTCTTATTTAGAACTCTTCTCCTTGCATATCGCCTGTTAACGTTGAGGGATTATTACACTGTTGCCTATTTGATTGCAGTTTGCGAAGGTTTGCGCCATATTTCTCCTCGGGTGTATTTGGACGCCCATAGTTTCTTCTGTATCCTGCTTGGCTTGGGCCGATTCATCGCTTTCTTCATTTTCTGATTATCCTTCTCTTTGTTCTTGTGTTGGGAAAACTTTCGCCGGAATATCAGCCCTCAGATAATTTCCCCCAAAAAGTCTTCACGCGTGGGATCCTTCTGACTCCATCGTTTGCTTCTCTCCTTTTCTCTACCTTTACCTTTTTACAAAGGGATCTGATTTTTTGGCGATAAAAATTTTTCTATATCTGGTTGCTTCAGTCCTTCATTTTGGTCATTCCATTTACTTCTCTGCGGATTCTTGGAACTGGAGTATTCTTCATGGCTCCTAGGGAGTTGGTCATTATCAACTATTTTGGTTTATCTCGACATTTGTCTCATATTTGGCGGGGTACTGCAGCTCTTGATTCCTAGACACTAACTCAGACCACTACGCCTTCTGCTCCGGTAAGCCCTCCTTTTAATACAACTTGTCCTCTTCATTTCGCTGTCCTTTGAGGAGAGACGGAGTTGTTGGACTAGGCTCTCGCTTCAGTTTCTATTTCTCTTCTGCGTTTTTTATTCTCTGCCCTTGTCGGGTTGAACTCCTTGTGTTGGCAGTGATGTGGTTTATGAGCCTCCCTGTCCCGCATTGGGTAGTGATTCACCCTTGTCTTATCTCTTGTTTATCTTTTTCGCTTGGATCCGCAGGGAATATAGTGTCGGGTTATTTCGTGGGTTCTCTCCTCTTATCGGTTGTGGTTTTTATTTTGTCAGTATAATCATTCGCTCTATTCCATTCAGGTGAACCCCATTGGGGCCCTAACGCTCGCCTACTGCATTCTTCCTCCCATTATCCTAGTTTTAACCACTCTATCTCTATGATGTCCTTTTGGATCTTGTCCCAGGATTCTTATTTGTTCCTTTGCCTCAGTCGGTGTCTCTTCTTTAATCTTGATATTTCCCCTGCTTCTAGACTCCTTCCTTCTCTTTGTACTGTAAAGGTAGGAGTTGTCCCTCTTCGATTTTTTTGAATCCATCGATCTGCTTAAAGTTTCCTTTTACTGTGCTTGTTACTCAAATGCCACTTGGTGTAGGCATGGCTGCTTCGGGAGGTGGAGGGGTTGTGAGCTGGTCCATAAGTTTTGCCCCTTCCGGCGAGTTATATTTGGGAGTTAGCCTATTCCTCCTTCTAATTCTATAGATTCCCTTGATCCTGTTTGATTTTTCTCTCTTTGTGACGCTAACCGAACTGAGTCTGTGATTATGCTAATTCAGCCTATTTTCTTTCTTAGTAGGTTCCTACAATGCTTATTCTTCGGCATCCCTTTTTGTTTGATTTCTGCTTCGGTGATTTCAACCTTCTCTTTTGCACTTAGGTTAGTGGGATTTGCACTTTTCCTATACTATCTAAATGTTCCACGGATAAATATTTTCTTGTTTTTGTGTTCATCAGATTTGCATAGACTTCCTCTCCGTCTGTATACCCCCCCGAGTCCCTTGGGTGCCCCCGCTAGCTCATTGCTTTCTAATGAATCCTTTCTTTGTCTGTTAACATTATCACGTCAGATTTGGATCCCGCCCTTCCCCACACATCGGATTTTCCAGTTTTATGGGGGTATACTTCTCCCTTATTGGGTGTATCCTTCTGACTGCTCCTTGGGGGAGAGTCATGACTTTTTTTAGTTGTTTTATCCTTTTATTGGGTTGGGACAGAGGCTCTCTCTTCCACGGACTTTTTCCTATTCACTTTTTTCCCTCTTTGTTGCTCTGTATTGGTCTATTGCTCCTTGGGTGGGTTCTTTGCTTTCTTCATTCTTGGGTTGTAACTTAATTATTCAATTGGGTCTTTGGCCTCTGGGGGGGTGACTAGTTTCTCTTTGTCTAGTCGGTGCTTGACTAATCCTAAGTTATTACTCCCCAGCTCCTTGTAGTGTAATGGATAGGAAGTTTTGTGCCTCGCTGTTGTAATATGTACACCACTGTTCACGTCTGCTATCTTTCCCCTTAGTCAGTTCCGGTGAGTTGTTTTCGTGAATAATTCTTCCTCTATTTAACGCCACTCCCGGTTACCCCTTTTTACCCTTGACTTTTGTGGTAGTGACTCTTGTGCTTTATTTATTTGAACCTATTCCTTAGTGGGGGGGTTATGGGTTCTCTGATTCTGCTTTAAATTCCTAGGCTCCTATTCTTTCTGTTATTTACTCGATATATTATTATGGCTCGGCTGTAATTGCAAGAATTACTCTAGAGACTGTATTCATTTGTTTCCCCCTATATAAAAATACCCCTATTTCACTTTATAATGTCGATTTTTGATTCCTCCTTCTTCTAGCCCCCCACGGCCCCCTGTCCCAGCTTGAGACACGCGTTTGTATTAATCTTTTACCCTATAAGTCTCCTATATACGCCTCACTGTACTTCTGCTCAGTTGCATTGGTATATATATTTATCCTTATTCATTCCATAGGCTAGGGTGGGTTGCGGCTGTATATCTCATTGTTGGAGATTTACTTGGATTATCCTTAGTCGATCTATACCCGTACTTTGTAGGGGATTTGTCCTGGATTGTGGGTTCCTAATCATATATAATTCTCACTATTGTATTCCTCGGTTTTGCCGTTGCATTCTCTTATTATAGGATTCTTCCTGGTTGTTCCATGTTTATATCTGTTGAATGAATTGTCCCCTGTTTCTTTTCCAGTTTTCCCCCCCCTTCCATTGTAGTATCCTTCTTCTCCTATTTGCCGAGTAAGTCATAATATAGGAGGTTTACCTCTCATACGGATCTTTCTTGTAGAGGCATACTCGGGGGGAAATTACGATATCCCTCTCCTGCTCCTTCCTCTATTCTTTTCTTCTCCCTTTCACTCCTGCTGTTGTTCTGTATGTCTCTTCTCCTCCTAATAATTACTGTATACGGATTTCCCTAAAGATTTTCTTATGATTTCCATTTTCATACTTTTTACTGTCCCATCTCCTCTATTAAACCTCTCTCAGTTTTCATAGTCCGGCCGTTGGGTTATTTTTGGTTGCGCCTGTCAGTTGTCAGGTGTGCTCGCGCCCTTCTCCTGCCTTGGTTTACACTAGTCTTTCCTCCTTAGCGGCTTGTATTTCTTGATCTATTTTGTCATGACAGAAATCCCATATTCCCTTTTTTCTCTGGTTTCGCCTCCTTGGAATGGTGATTTTTCCCTCGGGGTTTGTTATAATATACACTATCTCTTATCAGTAAATTCCTAACCATTATATGAGGGTCCTTTCTTATCTGATACTCTCCTGCCTATTTATCCCTTTGCAGTTCACGAGAGGTGCTTTTATATTATCCTTCATGGTATCCTATATAGCAAAGAAAATATCATATAAGCCACAACATTCTGTATCCAGCTTTTTAAACCTTTATTCGTTTGCCAGGTGGTGCGTAAAGGTACATTATGATAAGGTATGGAAACATAAATATCCCCCCGTGTACTCAGATTATCCCCACAACAACTCACGAATCCTTTCGAAAATTCCGGTTACTTAATCATGTGGAATAACACATAATATGTTTATAAAAGTATTTGACTCATTATTAAGGGAGGAAATTTTTCTATTATCGCTTATATGCCCATATAGCATTACACTGAAAACTGATATAGAAACCATATCACTGCCTAAATGATCATGTATTTCTTCACTTCTTCTCATTTTTCAGAAGAACCTCATAACTCTATGGTGGTGTAAGACTCCTTTATAGGACATGTCCTTATTCCATTAGGGGAAAGTATGCATTGTATAGGCTTATACTCCCTTATGCATAAAAGGGGTTATGTATACCAGTTAACATTTTACATCCTCATGTGGTGAATAGGGAGACGGCCGTTATAGCATCATCTATAGTCTTAGATACAGACAAAAATGAAGTTATTGTACGACATATTATACTCCATGAACTCAGCACAGATTCAAGATATTATCTGTCCTTGTTCCTTTGTTTATATGTTAGAAAACATGAAACCCTCGATTTCATATATCTATTTTGTCAGAGGGAAAGATTTGCTACTCCCATTATACGTTATGTGCCACCCCTACTGTGTTTCCGGGTTGTATGGTCTGGGCGTAGTGTCTAATCTTCATTCCTTGAGCATCTTTCCCTGTATCCTCTCCTCTCGGGTTGTCTCTTCTGTATGTATTAATTATGTACCTTTCCTTTTAGGCATTTCCACTTTGATCGTCATGTTGATATCCCCACTGGCTTCTGGTCTATTTATATGTTGTTACATATATCTTTCTCCGTTCTTTGAAGTAGATAATTTTCTCAAATATGTCAGTTATATTCGTATATACATTCTATTATAGTCATCCGCTCCTATATGCTTGCTCCCCCCCTTCTAGATTAATGATTCTTTAATATTTTCTGTGTGTCCTTATTCTTATGCACATTTTATCCCCTTGGCGCGTTCCATGTTATTATTATTCCTAACTCTCCACGAGAAACAGCCTGTTGTATATAGTACTATTCCTTCTATAATGTTCTATTCCTCCCTAGGGTATAACAAGTCTAATCTTTCATTTTACATAATTGTTATATTCTAATATTACGGCATCGATCTCGAGTTTCCTTAAGAGAAAAATATTACAGATTAAGGCGGATGTGCAAATGTTCCGTAATCATTGTTTCTTAATAGTACCGGGATAACTATTGAATCTATATTACAATAGTATCGAGAGGGAATAATCACAGTTCACGATGTATTACTGTACTTACATTTTTACTTTGCCTATAAAAAGTTGTTCCTACATATAAGAAACCTTGGTATGTTGAAACCCCTTTTGGTGATAGTATCCCTCAGTTTCCTATACAGCATGAATAGCCTGATGATTGGTATATGCGTATGCCTGGAATGGAATTATTTTACAAGCCAGTGTATTGGTGAAATGGTTTGATCTTTACAACTGCCGTCCTCCTCATGGAATTCGACTCTCTAAACCTTTGTATTATCTTAAACAATTTTCCTCCTCACACAGCACTGTTCTACATAGAATATTACCCTTGACAGACGCTTAGCCTCTAAACAGTTGTTGTAATGCTAATTCTTAGAGCTAATACAAATATACCGGAGGCATCTCGTATTTCCTATATATGTGTAACGCTTAGTGATTTGAACCCCTCCAAGAATACCGCTGAATCCACTATATTATCTCTTACTAAATATCTCTTTTTAAATTATGGTGTCTCCTGCTTTAAATCTTGACGACTCCACAATAGCGATTCTTCGGATTCTCCTACTGCTTATGCAGTGATACTCTAGATAAATGTCTCCTTCTCACATACTTAATAATGGTCGCGAAATTGTTCTCCTTATATATTAGTCTTCCAAGGAAGTGTATATCCTCCGCCTCATTCTATTTTTCAAATAATAGCACCCGTTGGAGTAACTTTCCCATATAAACGTTTTCCAGTCATAGTTATAGAACCCGCACGATTATGTTCCTGATATCATGGATCCCCATCGAGATGTGTTATCTTCAGCCAATAATAGTCTACAAATAAAAAAACTGTAAAATATGAACCTGGTGCAGAATAATATTCAGGAAACATGTATCCAATACACAAAATAATACTGGAGGTATAGACGCATGGTTCATATAATAGGACTGTATGCTAAGCGTACATTCCACATGCCCGTAGTCCTGGGGGGAGCGATATTTTTTAATTAATACTACACATAAATCATTATTCCTCAATTAGTCACGTTCTCCAATTATTCGTATCTAAAACAATATGTTATGAGACCTTCACATAAAAGCATTTCTGAGACACTGTACATTACAAACAACATTTCCGCTAGAATCCCTGCATTGTCCATATGGAAGTATTTCTGCCTCTATTGTATTACTCCGCCAATAATGCATTAGAAACAGCTATACGGCTTGCACTTGCGCGTAATTAATGGCTTGCTCTTTTCTTTAGAATGTAGCCCTCAATTCTTCACATAATACTATTTCATAGAGATCTATACTAATCAATGACTGTTGTCGCCCAAAGAATAGGAACCGAAAGTTGGAACACATAGCCCGCACTTCACACACTTTTGTATTTTCGATGGCCAAATGGTAGGAAAATCCGTATCTTTCAAAGGATGGTTTCTGAGAATATCTGTATCCCTTATACAATACTATATTTTGAATATCATTGCCCTCCACAGAATGCCACTTCTCATTTTCCCTGCTCTCTACATATCATATGAGTGCAGGGACAATAATTTCGTTCAAATGAATGTGCTACAAGCTCTGTCTTAGTTGTAAAATATTTTCCCTTCCTTACAATAACAGCATAACCGGTAAACCTATACACTAATATTCCTGATACATCTGTGTTCTTTATTCGTATTTACATTTTAGACACATGTGTACTGTTTATATCATCATACCTTTCCTATAATAATACACTCAGTATATTCCTCTACTTCTTACAATGGAGTCATTTATACAATATCATGATAGGCATGGAGGACGGATAAGGATAACGATACGGCATGCATGTTCATACACTTTAAATCATAGTACTCCTTGTACAGTAGTATTGACTTTACAATGTTATGCTTAATATATTGATACTCCGCAAAAATCCCCACTATTCACATAATAGTACTCTGGGAATGTTACCAGTGGGAGCGAATAAGTAATTCTTAGACAATACTCCTTCACGCACATGTGTACACTTGCTCGGGTGGTACTCCTCCAATCATGCAGTTCCACACATTATACGGCTGTTAATATAATAACACTCCAGGGAGTGCTATTAATTCCGGAATATGGTTCTTCCCCTATAATACGAGCCTAAACAGTAGGTCATGATATTCCACCTCTTTTAATAATTGTGCATGGTCTATATCCAGAGTCCTAGCACAATTGTGAACTCCAAGACATCACACTATGGAGATATGAGTACAATCACAAGACTGCGCCGCAGATCATCCGTACGTTTTATACAATTATGCCCCTAAATGGACAGTACTTTGCAGATATCAGTATAGATCAACCCTTAATACCCACATATAAAAGTACTACGAGAATCTCCGCATTCGTCAACCTGTGAAATGGGGACACATGTATACTTCCTTCTCATCTACCCTTGTAGAATATGCATGGACTTCATAGAATATTACCCTACGAATAATGAGACTCCTCGAAAATCAGTATTCTTGATACAATAATACGGTTAACATTATAGTGGCCCTGGCATAGCTCTACTGTTTAGACAATAGGTTTCGAGGCGACCTGTGGGATCTGCAGAATTGCCCAAGTCATATCATCCAGCCATTATACCAACATGACCACCCTTCAAATAATGGTATTCCAAGGACAGTTGTACTGATCAGAACAAACTATTCTATACATAACATCAGTGTTCTTCAAATAATCGTGCAATTCACACATTCATGTGTTCCACACAACTGTACCCCCCATACGGAGGTACTATAGCAACTTCCACACGTTGCGTAACGGTTGGCCATCCTCATACTGCGGAAAGCTAAGTCATGAATTCTACACCCCCCTTACTTTATTTATTAATACCGGCTTAACTTTGCCACTCATCAAATGGCGTCGTACCAGCCATATCAGGCATTTTTAGATAGGAGTACTATACATACCTCTGTAGTATCCCCATAACAGTACTCAAAGTCATGAATACTCCTTCAGCAAACATCCTGTTCAAATGGAAGTATTATCCACACGAGAGGTTTGTAAACAGGACGATACTTTCTGTATTAACGTACTCTATCAAAGAATCATACTCCAAGGGTAATCCTACTCATAAGGGCAAAACACTTGACACATCATGCTTCCGTCTGTATAATAGCACTCCAGGTGATCCATATAGCCCCACTACTTGTACCTTTATAGAACAGTAGTAGGAGGACTTCTACACCCGTCACCATTGAGAAAGTACAGACAATGGTACTCCCTAAACACTAGTTATACTGGAATATCCCTGGACTTCACAGGACACTGTTATTCATATAATTAAAGCATAAACCCTGAATTCTTCACATACACTAGTACATGCACCACTATACTTGTCACATAATAATAGTACACGTATAACCCCGCGCATCACTCTCAAGGAAAATCCACGCCAGTATTGTACAAGTAATGGTACCCCAAGTGTATATCCTATGTTCAAATACCAATAGAATAAGGGTGTTACTACTCTCGACATATAAGTATTACAAGCACGTGGATACCCTTTATATAAGGTGACACTGGAGGATATCCCTACCCCTTACACAGATGTTTCCTTCAGAAGACGGCACTGCAGGAGAGATGGAACCCTTCAGATAACACTCCTCTAGAATATCATTACATTTCACATAGTACTGCATTCAGCATGTCAGTGGACTCAACAGAATGGCACTCTCCATATACTCATGCTCTTCACATGGAATGAACACTCGTATATTCGTGCTGTCTAAATAAAGGTGCTCTAGGCCGTTTGGACGGTTCAGACGATTCAATTGTCCGTACATTACTTGTATAATTCCTGAACGCTGATATAATACTATCGCGGATATAGCTGTATACTTCACAACCATGGACACTTGCTGGATGTTCCACCACCTCACACAGTTGTGCTCCCTATATAATACAACAGGACGTATATCTTTGAACTTCCTCCAATGGAGTCTTTTATATAATTGTATTCATGAGACACACATACACGATAGAAATAATGGTACCCTTTGCATGTTACTATTATCTAGATCATAGTACTTTCCGCACAGTAGTACTCATCTCAACAATGCCACTCTTCGCATACCAATAGTTCGCAAACAAGCGGACTATTTACAGGATACTACTGTGAGAATATCAACACTGAAAGAGAAGAAGTTATTGTCAGACATGCGTAATTTAGGGACATCCGTACACCTGGTACAGCGGGGCTGCTAAAGTCATGCAGCTCCATTCATTGCCCCACTCTTAATATAATAACACGTCAGGAACTGCTATGAGTTCGAGACAGTAGTGTTCCTCATATAATACAAACCGAAATCCAGGGCCCTGAAGTTCAGACCCCTCAGATCTTCCTATTCCAGGGCCACTTATATTTCGCGCATTACCCTGCTTCCTAAATCATATTACTACGCACATATGATTATACTCGCAAGATAGGGTTTCTGATTATGCATACTTTCTATGTAAGCATGTTATTCAGGCAACAATACCCAACACATATTACCACAGCTCAACCATTAGTACATTTATATAACGGTATTACGGCAACTTCTGTAATCATCATCATTGTAAATCGATACACCTACCAACTGTGAGGCCAATAGTTCTGCTGCAATATCCGTATACTAGACGGTATATTGCTCCTCAAATAATGACACCCGTGGAATATCAATATTTTACACACAGAAGTA
>NW_008481847.1:604235-617031 GCF_000524495.1 Plasmodium inui San Antonio 1 | reverse complement strand
AACTTTATCAATGAGGAATAAGACATTTAGCACCAGAGTAAAAAGTCGAGCAAAATATCTCCTGAACCTCCAAGGGGGAAGTGCGGGAAATCCATACTGTACTTCAACAACTGAGAGGACCAATTTTAACAAGCATCGCAATACTCAGACTCCAGAATTAGGAGTAGGCATTCGGGGAATCCGTACTATAATCCTCAAGCAATAACACGTCGTCATCAATTCGGTGTGCGATCCAATACGTAAAATCACTGCGGTAGAAATAATACATACATGACGAAGAATTCTACATCGTCCTGCATCCTCCTTATCATATAAGGTATACAATTCCATACGCAGGGGTAGACACCAACCGAAGATTAGAAACAGTACCTACTGGCCACTGGGGACTGAATTATATCATCTGATGTTCCTTTTAACGATGCTGGTTACATTTACACTGGAAGTATTACCGTTATTAGTAGGCATCCCATTGACAGCTGTCCTTCCTGTATCTTATGGACTCCTTGTTTTAGGCGTCATATGATGTCTTTATTTGCTTCTGAAAGTATCCGAATATTGGCAAACATTCGACCGTATCAGTAAGCCTCGTTTTAATGATTGTATATGAGGCGTGGAAAAATACATGTGAGACAAAATCTCAGTAACTATTTCCAACACAGTGACTGATTATTATTGGATGCTATGTTGTAATGATAGCGGGGCGCCTCCATTGTTGAAGTGGGATGGTAACTCCCAAAACTCCTTCTTGAACTGAACAATTAGTCCCCTCTTTTTTTTTATCGTGCTATCTCCATCACATTTCCACTGTGTCTCGTATTGTAACATGGTATCTTGTCTTGAGGAAGTCCCTTCTTTTAGCTTTACATTAATATGGTGGTTATAGAGCTGGTCCCGTGGTATGTAGAATTATAAGTAAACAGCCCCGATCTTGTGGGGATCATGGATATCTTCGGAATGTTGCAAACCTATATAGCTATATCGATGCTTTATCATTTAACCCCAATACATCTGCTCGAATCAGAGTCTGGTATACCAATCTAAAATGGATATACCATTTATTCTTGTCATGACGACAGGTGACTCATTCTTTCTTCTGTGGTGTACTTTCCTCAAGCTGATCAGGAGTATGTTTCGTGTCTACGAAAAGGAAACGTACTGGTCGAATCTTATTAGTTTAAAAAAAGGAGAGTCTTGTTGTTCTCTAAGGTACGGATCAGGATAATTCAGGAAGGATTCCCATGAGGGGTTATCAGTGGAATTATTATATGCCCTCTCTCATGTGTGTCAAACGCGCTGTTTCTGTTTTCACCCGTGTTCTGGCTCCGTGCTGTTCAATCTCCACATATTTTATCTTTTCTCTCGAGGTTGATATTAGGAGGGAGATGTGACTTCCTTTTTAATCTCTGTTTTACTGACATCAAGAACAATTTTTTAATTCATTTTTCGCCACTCAGCACTGTTACCTTCCCTTTTTGCTGTTTTTTATTTCTTGTACTCTTTGTTAAAGGAAAGAAGGAGAATGAAGACAGGGTAGACACATATTATAATCATTCTCTCATTTGATGCATTAATAGAACCATATGTAATAGGGAATGTTTCTCATATGGCTCCATAAATATCTGTTACATCATTATAATTTCTTCCGGATCTTTCTAATTTCATTCGTCTGTGTCTCTGTCCAGTCATTGTCAAGGGCATTACAGGAAACAACACACAATCCTGTGAAACACACCTGAAATGCCCCCGTCTTATCCTTCGTTTTTTTTGTTATTTGGCCTCTGTCTCTTCCTTAGGGAAGGAGCTGGCCTATATACACAAAAATGATTTCATATACGATAAAGAACATGTCGCCGTCACATGTCCTATTAATTGATTTCAGGCAGAATTGGGAGACTCCAAAGTGTGTATAGAGCAGGAAATGGTTGGAGCGCAACGATTCTGTGATCAATTAGGAAAGGAGTATTACGAGATACGGATGCACCAATCCAAAGGTGACTACTTTATAAACCGAGGGCATAACTTAAGTTGAAACAAAGAAACAGAGGAGGTCTCTGAGATAAGGTGGACATCCCGTTTCTGACTAGGGCCCGCGACATCATATAAAACAACAAGAGGCAAACCTTTGGTGGATATATGTCGCCTACCCACTAGCTGAGAAGCGTCCGATACTTCACTGCCAATGTTGCAATATGCACATCGTGTATTCAACTGTACTCCTCACCCGATATTCCCCTGAACCTTGTCCTCCCCTAACACTTCGTTGTATCAGAAGAAGTTGATGACTGAACACTTGGTTCTTTTGTTTCTTCCTAAATAATACATTACGTACTACAGTGAATCCATCTTTATCTATTATTGGCGCCTATGTAGGCCGTATATCTGTTTTTCCTTTGCTCTGGAAAACGGCGAAGATCAAACATATAGGATCATCGTGTATTTCTATTTCGACCGTCCATTTCTCCTGTGCACCTGCATTTTGTTGGTAGGAAGCAGTTAATATTATGATGTGCATAGGAGCTTTATGAGGTGACGTGTCTTGTCTTTATGTTAGGTGGGGACTTTAACCGGTTAATTCAATGAGTGGCCAATAACAGCAGGAAAAGGAAGCGTAGCTATCCCCACCGTTAATGCAAACGGATTGCCCAGGAAAGGAAGCGGGGAAGGGCTTCTGAAAACCCCCCCCTGTCGCATGTCAATTGCTCTCAAAAGAGGAGGATACCCGGGGGGGGGGATTCCATATATATATACATATATATAATATTTATAGAACCCTATAGGCGGGGACAAAGATAACAAGGACACACCCCTATCCCTCTATCTAAGCCCGAGATATGCCTTTCCGATATTTAGAGAGAACAACATCTAACATTCTTGTCTTTATAGGAGAATCTTGATGCATATTCTTTTTCCCATTATGTATGGTTTATCAGGTGCGCCAAATTAATAATAAAGCAGGAATTTCATTTTCTAAAAAGTGAGACCTAACAAAAAGTGGACCAAAGAACAAGTTAAGCCATAACATGGTGCCGACATATTATTATATTTGTACATAATAAATCATTGAACCTAAAAGTGTTTTACTAGATGAACCTGGTTCAAAGGATCCTCATATTGAATAAAACAAACAGTCGCGTTCAGAGGCACCTCCGAGCAATGAGGAAGCCGGAGTATAATAAAATCCTGTACATAATAGGAAACCCTTCTAGAGGAGAAGGTATATATATTTGTAAACCCTTGACGCCAGAACTCTTCCAGCATCTTATCTAGACTTGTTGTGGAGACATGCTCAAAGCGCTGTTTTATCCTTTTATTGTCTCATATTTTTTTAGGATATTAAAGATGTTATCTGAGCTAGTGAACATCTCTAGATATGATTTCCATAACAAATCTCTAAATTATTTATCGTTCATCGAAAGAAAACTAAGTATGTCCCTTCCGCCCCTCTTAGATCTACCATAAGGCTGGTTAGTTTTTAGTTTGTCCTTGCATCAGAATCTTATGTACCAGAGTCAGGAGTAGGGGTGATAGGGGGCTTCCCATGTACAAGAAGAGTAATCAATAAAAAGAATATCCTGACCCATAGAAACCTAAATCCTGAGCGTAGCTGAGAAAACCCAGGGCATTAAAGAATAAGATGTAAGTAACAAGACATACCGCTACCTCACCAGAACATACAAAGTAAGCCATCAAAGTCCAATACAGAAATGATAAGATATCAGCGTAAAAAATCCAGGCAACCCCCGTACAAAATGAGGCCAATGAAACGTAGAAATAGGAGAAACAGCCGAGGAAGTAAAATCTCTGAACAACCGCAATGAAAGTTTCCACCACAACACAAGTCCCTTAGAAGAAAGATTCGGAAGACAACTCCAACTTCAGGGCAGCTCAAAAAATGGATATCAGTTCAGGAATCTAATACCTGACTCCTAGGACAGAGACCCTAAACCCTCACCATTAAGCCCTGCCTTGTCCTCCCTAAAATATCAATCCTAAACCCTAAACCCAGAGTCATAAAAACTAAGACGTAATCACGGGCCCCTAAAACCTTAGGAACAGGCCTACCCCCTAACACATACCCACCAAACCACAAGTGGATAGGACCAGGGAGCTAAGAAATAACCCCTACCGAATCGACGGTGTATCCAAAACCGGAATCCTCATCCTTAGACCCAGGACACTGAAACGTGCCTCCTAGGACCATAATCGCAAGTTCCTGCACCCTAATCTCTCATCCCAAATCCCCCAGTGTTGACGCCTGGACCCTAGACACTGCTCCATGCCACCTGAATCATAAAATATAAACCCAACCCCTTGATTCCTAGTCCGCCCGACTGGAGCCTTCAAACCTAGCCTCTCAGCAATAAATCTAACAAGAGATCGCCTGACCACTAAAAAGTGGAAAAACCCCCCTAGACCCTGAAGCCTGAACCATAGA
The DNA here is from genome assembly GCF_000524495.1 of Plasmodium inui San Antonio 1. NCBI lineage: Eukaryota > Apicomplexa > Aconoidasida > Haemosporida > Plasmodiidae > Plasmodium > Plasmodium inui. Next base: position 612,596 of record NW_008481847.1, on the reverse strand, counting down.
ATGTAAACCTAACCCTATAGACTGAGTTGTCAAACGTAACCCCAAGACCGTAACTCATGAGCAGTAAAACTAAACATAAGCAGTAAAACTAAACATAACCAGTAAGACTCAATCCTAAACAATAACCCTAAGCAATAATCCCTAAACACAAACCCCGACGGCGTCACGCCTCACGCCTAAAACTCAGCACTAGGACTAGATCCCTGACCCGTACAACCTAGAGATAACACTAAAACCTAGACCCAGAACTGAATAACCTAAAGACTAAGAAGATGAGCGCTAGAAATTAAGCCTAAACTACAAGACTTAAACTTAGATAATGAGCTCTCAAACCTAAAACCTAGACCTAAACCCTGAACAGTAAACCTAGACCCTGAACCCTAAATGTAACCCAGAACCTTAGCCTAGGCCCTGAACACTAAAGCTAAACGCTGAACCCTGAACCCTAAAGCCTGACCCTGAAAGCTAATCCCTAAGCCATGAACCGTGACCCATAAACCTGAAACCTGACCCCTAAGCCCATAAGGCCTGAACCCTAAACCATAGACCCAAACGTAAACTCAAACCCTAAACCCTGAACCCTAAACCTGAAACCTAAACGTAAACCCTAAACTCTCAAACCTAACTCCGAAAGACTAAATCCCTACCCCTAAATCTAGAACCTTCAACCCCAAACTCGACCTGGCCTGCCCCCTAAGGTCCAAACTCCTAACCTATACGTCAAGACACAGAACGAAAAAGTGCGCGGCCCTGGCCCTGATTCGTTCTTGTCTCCTTCATCAGGGCTCGAGAGATCCAGGGCCTCGTTCTGCGACACATGGGCTGCCGTGTTGTAGACTTCGTTGGTTTGGGCCTGTACGTCCATTCCCAGATCCAGCTGTTCGCTCGGATCAGCGGCGGTATATGTTGGACCTCCTCTCAAACTCAGGTTTTCGTTCACGTGGGAATATAGGGCCCATAACTCACACGCCCTTTACTATTCTCCGTCCCGGCGGAATCTGGCTTGAGTCTACTTACAGGCCTCAGATACACCCGATAAATACCATAGACCCCCCCTATGGCTAGAAAAAGCGCGACAATGCCCCCTACAATCGGACCCACGCTCGATTGTGTTGGTGGGGAGGAGGGTTGCTGCGTCATGGACTTATCTGCCAATCCTTCCCCATCTGGAGTTTGTTGTGGGAGGTGACTTCTGAGATCTGGAGGGGGGGAGCTGGGATCTTTTACCGGGACTTGTTGCTTCTTTTGCTCTTTTTGAGCCGCTGTTTTTTCAGGGGCTCCCTGTTCGTTAATAATGTCCCGAGTTGTGTTATCTTCCTTTTGGACCTCATATTTTCTGGGGCTCTTAATGGATTTTGTCTCATCACCAGCATCCCTCACATTAATTTCGGCTTCGGATACGCCGGCAGGGGGCTTCGATCCTCCGTCGGAACCTGGTTTTCGGTGAAGTTGCATGTTGGCCGGGGTGTTCCCATAAACTACGCTTGACTCTGAGTAGTGCCTGTGACTGGCTTCCATTTGGTTGGTGCTTTGTCTGATGAAGTCCTGATTCCTCTGTCGTTGTTGCTGCTTAAGTTTCGTTACGTCCTCCTCACTATCCTGGGTAACCAATTTAGTTTGTGTAGTTGTTGGCGCTTCCTTTAACTGCCCAGATATTAACGAACTTTTCCTATTTGTCCACATATTCAGTGTAGAGCCCACGGGTTGGCCTGTACCTCCTCCACACATGAAAGTATTTTGGTCTATTGAACAACTCCCCATCTCCCCCAGTTCCCACCCACTGGTTCTCACTAGTGCCGTTAAGTCATAGTTTCCTCGATACTCCCCGCATTGATTCAATCCATAATATAGACTCAACAAGAGGCCCAGGTTAGGGTAAGATAAGCTGGATCCAGCCTCATCCTTCTTCAACTTGTCCAGGAATTCATCCAGTGTCTTGATATGTCTATTGGATGAGCCTTGAGGCACCTCCTGTAATTCCAACTTGACTTGGTCCCATACATTGGTGCATATATTCCTGACTGTAGGGTTGGGTCCTTCTGGTCCCTTGTCATACCCTATCATTGCATGTATCAAACAAACCACTGCTATTAACATTCCCTGTCCTTTAGCGTCCGAATTCCAAGGATTCGTGACACCTTTATTAAGAGCTTTTTTCCATGCCTCCTTTTCCCAGAGTAGGAGAGGCTTTCCGTCCTTGATGGCTTTCAGCTGAGAAAGACTCAAGGCCCTTGACATTATACACATTAGAAGTCCCCTCCATTGAATTGCGTCGAGACTTGGTTCTACTATTCGTTTTATGAGAGGAGTAGTGACATCTGTTACTGACTGCCAATTTCCCCCCCGGTTCATTGGTCCTACCAAATTAGCCCACCTTCCCAGGAAGCCCCCCTGGGCACCTGACCCACTGGTGATAGCTCCTAAACAATAGGCACGAGGTCGTTGGTCACAGTCCCTCCTTGAATTAGCCACTGGAACACTCTCCCAGCCTTCGTTCTTGGCTTCTATCCTAAGACTCAAGGTTCCTTGTGGCTCGATCATACTTACCCAGCCGGAACAATAATTCTCAGGGTGCTGGGAACCAGCGTATACCAGATGAGGTCACTACCGTCTGTTCGGCGTACGCTTGCCTTACCTTTTGATTTCCCTACCTGGGCTGAAGGGCCAAACTAAGGCCTCGATTTTCTTTCGCTTGTTCAGCCAATCTGGTGGGCCACGTCCTTTTTCCTTCCTGGGAGCTCCTTGGCTAAAGCTCTTGAACTTCTTCCGAGCCTCCCTAATTTTCTCTTTCCTGCTGTGTTTCTGTTGGGACTCTCAATAACCTCCTTAATTCTTGGGTTGGATTGTAAGGCAGGTTTCTTCACCTCCTCAGCCTCTGTCTTTTCCGCCTGCTTCATTGGGGTTCTTTGACCCGGGGGTTCTTCTACCTCCCTTATTTCTGGAGTATTTCTGGCTCTGTTACTTCTACTCTTTAAGTCCTCGTCCTGGGAGGAAAGCTTTCGATTGTAATCACTTGGCCTTGCCTTGAAGTACTTCCTCTTCCCTCCTGGGGGTCTTGATTCCACTCTAACCAGTAACACCTACTCGTCCTTAAAGCAGTCCTTTTGTAATGACTACTCTTATCTCTCCCGCTTCTCTCTCCTTGTTTCCCATCCTCTCCACTTGGGCTCAGGTATTTTTCTACTTTCTCACCTGCCCTCCTGGGCTTTGTCATCCTCGTTCTCCTCTTTGGCGTTTGTGCAGCGGTCCATTTCTTGACGATGTGTTATACATTCAGTCCGATTTTCACTGGACCTTAATACCTGTCCTCCCTCCTGGATCCTTCCTTCTGACATTTGTGACGTTGTTCGTTCTTTTGACCTTACCTGTCGTCCTCTCCCGGGAGGCCTCATGTGGAGATCTCAACTCCTACCTCCCACGGGCTGGGGTCCTTACTTACGGCCCTTTGACCAGCCCTAGTGACTTTTTCGACGGTTCCCTTCCTTCTACCCCTGCGCTTGTCGGGTTGGTGTGCGAATCTGCTTGGTGGAGCTCGGATTTGTCCGCTTCGGCTGCCTCTTTGGACAGCCTACTACCTCTGTTATTCAGTTTCCTGTTCGGACGGTGGGCAGCCGATTTCTTCCCCTGTGTTAACTAATCTTCACACACCCCCCTTTTCCCGTCCTTGGTCTGTGACGCTTCCTGACCTGCACCCTCCTCTTTTCTTCGGTTCCCCCTCTCCTGACCTTCACAATGCTTGTCTTCTTGACGCTTGAGTTTGGGTTAGAGTCCACTCTTTTATCCTCCGCCCTAACCCTCCTATTTATGGTCTCTTCTTTCCCTATCTTTTTGATCGGGCCATTTGGTGAGTTTTACCTAGTTGTTGCCCTACTACTCCGGGAGGCCGCTGATCCTGTGCCTTTGTCTAGACTTGTTCCTCCTTTGGATTTTCGCATCTTATTCGATCAAGGCTGGCGCTTGTTACTTGGGGCCTTTTTCATGGCTTTCACTGTTTATTTGTTTCCCGAACCTGTTGTGGGTCCTTCTTCTTGGGATCTGACTTTCCCCTGACACTGTTCTTTCCTTGGGTGGGATCCTCTTGTTCAATGAGCCGTTCCGCAATGAGATTTTTGGATTCTTGTTGATCCTTTCTTTTTGTTGGGGGGGCGGCCTCATATTTCTGCTTACGTTCGGATTCGGATTGGTGCTTGGGGATTGCCTCCTTAACTCATCCCTTTGCTTCCTGATGCTTCCGTTAGAGATTGAGTCAGCTTCTTCTTCGTTGGAACGTGCTGCCTCCTTTGGGATAGTGACGTCCCAAGGCTTTCCGACTGGGAATTGTGCCTTCAGTTCGCCCCTTCCGCCTTTTAATGTTTGGAGCTCATTCCCTGAAGGAGTTCAGTCATCCTTTCGGCTTGAGATTGTTCTCAGCTCCTCTGGCTGCTTTCGTTAGGGTTGATTCATCTTAATGCCCTATCCTTTATCCTTCTTTTTCCTGCTGCGACGATTACGTGTCTTCATTTGTCCAAGACTCTCCACTTGGAGCTGAATTAACTGTCCGGGTCGCTAGACGTTCAAGGATCCTACTTATTTCACCCCCCTTCTTATCTTGTCGCGATCATGTCTCAAGCGTCGGTCCCTTCGTGATTGACTCACTCTCTCGAACATTCTTTGCCTTGGGAGAAATGGGCCCCCTTTATGAGACAGAGAAGAGATTTCCTGGTGGAATTTATTGCTCATGCGTAATTATTATTTCGTACTCATGCCCCACGTCCATGGATTCTGTCCTGGGGGGTGATTCTCTTTTGGAGAATTGGCACTTGTGCTGCTTGAGTTGCGGAGGCTGTTCTTAGGGCGATGGCTGTGGTTTGACTAGAGATCCCTTATTTCCTTACTGTGGGGTCCCGTTCATGAGTGTCACTTCTATTGCCTGGCACAGCTTCGAATCTATCCGGCTGTTGCCAGGTGGGTTCGGCTAACTTTTGAGATTAACTTGCCTCAGTGGTTGGATTTCATATACACTCTATTGCTTCGAGCTCCTTTAGAATTGGGATATTACTCCCCCTTGCTATCCTGGAGATCTTTTGACCTTTCCCTTCCGGACTTATTCTTACTTACTGGGCTGAAATCCTCCTTTCATCTTGTGTTGCGTTATCCCCTGTTAGTTCCTCCTTCTGGTTGGTTTTGATGGACTTGAATCTTTCCTGGGGATTCCCTGAGGGGCTGACTCGTCCAGTGTTGTTTCGTTGATCGTGTCTTGGCCTGAGGGTGGAGGGGGTGCAACGGGGGGGTGCTGGGGTCTGCCTCTCTTTGACGTACGTCCCTTCTTGTGATGTTGAGAATCTTCGACTGAAGCTTCATGGGTTGTGTTCTGGCGTCAATCTCTGGGCCTACTCTTAACGAATCTGATTTTGTTTTACTTCCATCCTAAGTGCCCATGGATACCTTGGCCTTTGGTTTCTCCACTATTCCTCCTACGGGCGGGTCAGTACTGTCTTGTTCTTTGACTCGGTCACATTTATTCTTCCGTTTTACCTGCCTTACTCCATTATCTTGCTCGCGTCGCTTGTTTCTTATCTGGGCTCATATTTTCTCTCTAACTGTTTCCTTGTCCCTTCCTTATGATCCTCTGGGGGGGATACAGACTAATATAACATCACGCTCTAACTTCTTCTCTGACACACGCTTTTCGATTAATCTTTTCTTCTGCTTGAGTTGATTTGTTGGATTGATTTAACGGGTGATGTTTCTCCCTTTCGACGGGGTACGGAAGCCTTGTATTTATTTGGCTCGTAGATGAGCCGCTTAATCCTGGGCCTGGCGGCTTTGTTTATCAGTACTGAGATTCATGTCGAGGGGACCCGGATGTTACTTAACGTTTCCGAGGCCCGTCCTTAGTTCACTTCTATATTATTCCTCCCTCTGTTGTGTGCGTCTTCATTCCTTCCCTGCGTCTATGAACTTGTCTGTCCCTATCTTGTTCAAAAGACTTGACCTCTGGGGTTGGAGCCGGGTTAAAGGATGCGGGGCCCGAGGGGGCCGGGGTGTAGGTTGGATTCTTGTTTGGACGGAATATTTCCACTTCAGGTTGGCGTTTTGGGGTAGGTGTTTGTCACGTCTGGTGGGCCCACTTCCTTATTCCTCCTGATTTTAGACTCTAGAAGGTTTGGTTGCGTGATATCTCCTCTTACCTCGCAGGAGTTATGACTTGTTGCTTGGTTTGGCGTCTTGGTTACTTCTGTCAATAGGCCCCGATAGACCCGGTTTGGTGGTTCTAACTGTATCGGGGGCAGAGTGGGGCACTTTTTTGGTTATGCTATAGTTGGAAGTTGTGGGGTTCCTGAGGCGTTGGATTATACTTGAACTGTATGAGGTAATTTGTATCTGAGATTGGTTGAGTGAGGATTTTATTTTTCCTTTGGGGAATTTTTCTGTGGCTGTATGAGGCCCTTTTTAGTTTCCTGAAGCCTCTTCGGGATCGCTGTTTCAGGTGATCAGTCCCGTTGAAACATTTTATTGGTGTTTGATATTGTTGTGGGGGAGGGGATCTAGCATATGGTTATTAAAGTTTCGAGTGATTTTAGTCATGCTGTGCGGGATTTTTTGGGGGTTCCATCTTGGGACCTATTTCTGCAATCTTCTGTTTTTCACTTTATTCATGCTCTAGTTCCCTGCTGTCATTGTCTTGTTGACATTGGTTTAGCTCTGCTCAGGAGAGGAGCCAGGCGGCTCGTCCCTCTCGGCTTCCTTCTTGACAATTTTCTCGATATTATTCATCTAGATACTGTTCCTACATCTTTATTGATACTTCAGTTATGATGAGAGGGTGTTGACTTTTGTTTCATTCAGTTTTTGTCTGTCTGTCTCAGTCTTTTTTTTTCCCCTCTTTCCTGTGGTGGGACTTGTTCTTTGGGGGTTATGCTTTTGCTTGATGTGGAGCTACTTTGTCTAACTTATAATAGGGTAGTTTTGGCCTTTGGGGGAATTTACCGGAAGGTTTTGTTGTGGTGGCTGAGTTTCTCGGGATATTGGAGCCTGCAGGCTTTTCTTCAGGGATTTTGGGTTCTCTAATCTCGCTTCGTTCTAGTCGATCTTTATATATACTGGATAGAACCTGCTCAGACGGGCTGTTGTTATTCATCATCTGGGTCGTTCGGGTGACACCTCTTAAGCTTAGTCCGGGGCCCCGGTGTTGTGGAGTGGTTTTCATTATTCGGCCTTTTTAGGATTCTTGAGATGTCATTGATATCCTCTTGAGTCTTTTTTTGTTCGGGTAGTCTCCGGGAGGTTAGCTCGGCCTCTGGAGGAGGTAGTTCGTCATTTCTTATGTCTTTTTGATGTGAATGGTTTCATCATGTGTTTGTATCTTTTATATATTAAACAATTTGGTCATTTTGTTACTTGTCGTATAGGACATATTAATCTGTTTTCAAGATGCGGTTTTTAATATAATATTGCGCTGGGGATTGGTGTTTCTTGGTGGAGTGGCCCTTAAGTTTGGTGCTAAGAAAGGTCTTATTCGTACCTGATTATCAGATTCAGTCGAGGAAGCTCTATATATGAGCTGCCATGTGTTGGCTGTTATTACGAGGAAATAAAAAGAGTTAAGGACTAAAGATTTGGCTTAGACGATTTTCTATAATTTATAAGGGCTGGTGTAGGAACTGAGTCTGTTTAGATCCTCTGTAGATTTCACCATCATTCCACAATTACTCCTTCAGTAACTTAATTACATGAGGGGGGGGGGGAGGAAATTTTTGTCCTGTTTCAGGGACTAACTGAAATCTAATCCTGATTAGGATAGAACACTAAGCATCTTCTTTCTATTATTTATTAACTTTCGAACTCTACTAATTATTAAAGTACATTCAGATCATATAATACTTAGGGGCTGTTAGACACATTATTCTTTTGGGTTGTTGATTATAGTACTTTTCCTTCGTCTTAGTTTAATTTGCTTAATGTGTTTATGATAGATCGGGGTTTCCATAATATGAGTTATATACCCTCATATCCTCTGATAAATAAGTAATTAGACCTTCTATAGTGATTTCCCTATCTAATACATTGGGAATCATAGGAAATATATCACGAGAGTCTTATTTTTTGGACTAGAAAATGACGTATAATTGTAGATCTCTGTTCCTCTGATTTTCGTTGCTTAAATATTACCCGGACGAAAGAAAGGAATAAACAATGAATGTGAATAAATTCAATCTCTCACTATGCCGATAAAATTCTCTTGGAGTTCTGTTATATTACTCTGTTTCTCTTAATCAATCCTAAAGAATAAGGGATCTTGTAGGTAATATACTCCTGTGCTGATTTTTTTAAGTTAAAATGACAGAACAAGATGGGAAGCTGAGATGAAATAGGAAATGA
>NW_008481847.1:587135-603565 GCF_000524495.1 Plasmodium inui San Antonio 1 | reverse complement strand
ACAAGATGGGAAGCTGAGATGAAATAGGAAATGAACCCTCTCTTAATACGTGTAAAAAATAAATAAAAAAATCCTATACCCTCGTAACATGCCCAGAGTTATTTTTTAGCTTAATCCAGAGATATGTTATTCCTTAAGGAGATGATATATTTCTTAGGACAATTACTTTAGTGATTGAGAAGAATATTTCTATCACATTAATTACACTCTGGAGGGATTATCCTCCGGAGGCATTGACGGAATCATAAGGACGTGAAGGGATCAAGTTTGTCCTTTATAGTAATTTTGATAAAGGGACGTGAGGGGAATCTTTCACATGTTCCAGTTTATAACTAAATCAGTCTTCTGGTGTTTGGTGTTAGATATATAGAGTATTGCAGCTCATAAAATTCCAACCTAGCTGATGATATGCTATGGGCGGGAGTCTTGAATATTCTTTACAGGTTTCTTCGGGAATAAGATTGGATACAACCCATAAATGTTACCACAGAATGTCTTCAGTATTGCTTTTAATAAAGCGCGCGAATATAAAAGTCTTGTTAACTCACTTATCATCCTTAACTTTTGAAGTTTCCGCGGATATGATTAATTTCATATTCTATGGCTTAAGAATAATTCAACTCTGCCGGAATGGAACAATACATTCGGGTTTATACGCAGCCTGGCGGCTCTCAACATATACTGTAGTGTAGGCTTATTTGCCTCTGATGAAAACTCTCAATCTAAATTATGATAGTCTGGATTTTTGATTAAATTTAGTGAAATACGAATTTCAGTTGTCAATAATTCCTTAAAAAAACATAGATTCAGCTCACATTCCAATCCTTGAACCTGTCCTAAATGTTGTTTCACGTCTGAAGTTGCACCTTTTTTTTTCCTGTATTCGTCTATCGCGGCGCTCAAGCCTTATGGGTAGGCTGCGCATTTTTATATTTTGTTACACGTTCGGCTTTTTTCCTGTTGTCTATATTTTTCCTTATGTTTCATTCTATTTAGGAATATCCGTTAATTTTTCCCTCTTCCACTTTGAGTCAAACCCGTCCTTTTTTAATTCATATAGAATTTTGTTCTCGGGGCATATTCCTCTCTAACAGGATGGGTTACTCTAGCTTCTTAACTCATGAACGGATGATTTATATATGACACTATGGCTCAACTTATCCACACATCACAGGAGTAAGAGGGCGGTTTACTTCTTTTATTCATTCTCAATGAGTCTCCCCATTGCCAAAATACTGCTATATAGAAAAAGTGGGAGGACTTCTCAAAATTAAGAGGTTATTCTCATAGCCACTTCGCTCATAATCTGCAAAGGAATAGAAAAAAATAAAATCAAAGTCATATGAGTAATGCGATCCAAAGAATTGGAATCCTTATATTCGAAATCAGGGCAACACAGAATATACAGGTAACAAAACAACTTTCATGTCAGACCTCTGACCAGTACTGACCCATGCAGTCAACATAGATATCTTATGATTACGAGATGGGATAGAACAAGAAGGGACACCTTTACACTAAGCGTAGAGACACTGCAGGTCTTAATTCTTCCAGAATTTACATCAGAAACTGTGTTATATCTTCACAAAAACAAAATAGGTTTTAAGGAAGCCTCTGAAACTTCAAAGAAGAAATAAATCTATTTTAAACCATTATATATTTTCATGTATAACACCACAAAGGGTATCATAGGATATTACATCGTAGAGCAAGAGATAGAATTGTAGAGTTTTTAATTCAAACCATAACGCTCAATACAAGCAGGAAAAAATTTAGGACACCAATTAATATATGTAAGAAATTTCGAACGTATATATCTTTCTCGCTAACTGCGAATAATTGCGTGTATTCTGAGACATGAAAGTTGGCAAAATACCCTTCTCTTATCTGCTGCGGTATTGGGCCCTGTGAACATCCCACCTCATATGTTACTGTAAGTGTTCTCTGTCGTGTTCACCTTGTTTTTTTGTGGGTCCATTTCTCCTGTGTTAACATTGCTTTAGGTACTTCTAGTTGTTAGGTTATTTTTGTTCTTTTTGGTTATATGGGGCTACTTTTCCTTTGCATTTTCCCTTTCAGCTTCAGGTTCATCTTTGTTGATACTGTTAAGTCAGTTATATGATTCTACTCTATATATTTATTTTTCCTCTGAAATGCAGAATTCTGCTCAATGCCGCAGTACCTTCAATGTATAAACTTCAGTTGGGGCATTTCTTCTACTTCATTTTTTTCTTCTCTTCTTCCAAAAATGATAGGTTGTTTGTATGTTATGGATATTCGTATCCTCTTGTTAAATTTATTCTCGTAACATTAATGTTATCAACACCAATGAGATCCCAGGGAAAACTATACTCTGCATATAATACTACTTTTAGGATATCGCCCTTTCTCAAAGAATGCTCTTGCAGATACATCACAGGATTTCGTAAGGATGTGATGTCTTTATAGTACAGCTGGGATCTTGACCTGTTCAAAAATAAGGTACCGCAAATGAGAAAACATCCGTGCAGTATGAACAATCGTTGTATTCAAATAAGGAAACGTCCAATGTTTCATCCAGCGCATAGTAATATTCGGGGCACATAGCCTGAAGAATAATAGGACCAAATATACCAAAGGACCTTGCAGCATGAACAATAACACATACACCTGAGCAGTGCACAATACACAAACAGTATAGACCGTAAAGCAACAGCGTCCAGAAACCAGCCTACACTTTCTCAGACACAAATACACCCTAAGGGTATCCCATCAGCCATGAACAGTAAAACTGAATGCCCAACCATGGAACCTGATCCGTACACCGACAGGATACAGCAGAAAATCCTAAGCCTAAGTAGATAAGAAATAGGAGCAAACAGCAGAGATAAGGAGGCATATGTAAAGAATTAACCGTAGGAATAAAGACTAGAGGGTGCCAGTACCCGCTAAGCCACAGGCCTCACTCTTAAGCCGTCAAGGCTAAGCCATAAGGTATACAGCTTAGTACCCAGAACCTGCAACCCCAACACTACACCCTAAATCCTAAAAACATAAGGATGATCACAGTACAGAAGGCGCCTAAGCAATAAATCTTACCCGCCTAAGATAACTTATCGGACAATACTAATAAGCACTAAGAGGTAAAAGCGGCCCCCCGACAATACACGGGCACCTGGAGGTGTAGACATAGAAGATAAAGCTTGACCACTACACTCAAGAGTGGAACCAGGGGGATAAAGAGTAAAGCATTAATCCTGAACATTAAAGAGTACGGAGTAAAAAATGAAACCTGACAGGACCCCACAACACCCTAAGCCAACAGCACCATGCCATGGATAAAACCTAGATGAAAGAGGTGCTTAAACCCTGCAAACTAACTGCGTACGCTACAAGCCTAAAAGTCAGGGAATACAAGTAGAACATATAGGAGGAAATGTACTCTTTAACAGAACTCCATAAGATAGAAGCCCTAAGAATTACAGAAACCGAAGCAGAACAGCAGGGTAAAGGATGGAAAGCAGGCCTAAGGAATAATAGCAGCAACCTCGAGCCTCAAGCGGAAAGCCAAGTGCGCAGCTTAAGCAGTACGCCATAGAAACCATATAATAACGGGGAGGGGCATGGCCTCACAAAATACTTCTGCAATATACACTTCCAATCTCTACACCTAAGCATTGCATGTGCAGCACAGTGCATGAAGCATCAGACTTCATCATCACTGAGCCATAAGCCATACCTAAACCCCCGTAGACATCGAAGCCTAGGAATTATCACAGGAAGAGGAAGGCTGAAACAGCGAGCCCTGGATCCAACATCGAACACTTAATCATTCTGGGTTAAGAGATAAAGCCTAAGGAATGAAACCTAAGGAGGTAAAAATACCTGCAGAGGCAGTAGCCGGCAACTATAGAAACAGCAGCATGAGCAATCGAATCCTAAAAAATAAGATCTGAACTTAACGCCATACTCATGCACCATAAAGATGAAGACTAAATGTGCAACTTAGGCGTCAAACCCGCAGGCGAACCCCTAAGAAATTGAGTCGTAATGGAGAAGGGGAGCCTCGAAATTATAAGCTTTAAACCGAACAACATGGACAACAACAAAAGAAGAATTATAAGTTGGGCCTAAAAGGGAGAAGACAAGGAGGGAAACGTCAGAAGCAAGCAATAAAGAATACAAAATAATCCAGGAGAAATAAAACAATAGGGGCAGAGTCGTGGGCCTGGAGGTAGGAATAGCCCCTAAAACCTAAATCTCAACTCAGAAGCTATAGACATAAGCCATAAAAGCTACAGAGGACCCCCTCCCCATAACCCTGAGTGCACCACCCTATAAAGTACAGGGGCCCCCTTAAAACCAGAACGCCGCAACCGTGAACACTGAAATTCCATGCTTTGAAACCAAATCTAAATCAACGAGGTTAAATCCTCGACCTTAGGTCGTACAGTATGAAATGTAAGCCTACACCATAGGGCCACAAAATTACCGCCAGCGAAGGAAAGAGGGAGGAGACCATGAGTCCTCAACATCAAACCGAGAAATCCCCAGCGAAAATCTCGTCCGTGAAAGCCAAGTTACAGGGGGATGCATGATAGAATGCGAAACCTACACCTCCAAATGTGAACCCAAACGACTGAGGATAAAGAGGGAATACTAAACCCAAAATCAAGGAGCATAACATGCACGTACGCTTCTGGTATAAACCGTAACGACTAGACATTGACAGTCCACTTAAGTCGAAGTACGGACACCTGACAACTAAAACCTATAGTACTAACCCATGAGGAATAGACCATGAAACATGTAGGCTACACCTTGGAGGGTAAGACCTAAATATTAAACCCAGAACACTAACACATGAGCACTACACCATACATCCTGGTACAATGAGACCTAGAAGTTCCAACATGGAAGCGAGACAGTGCACGCTGAAAATCAAACCCTCAACCTACACCTTAAAGGATAAATCCTAACCCCTAACCCCAGCAGAATAATACAAATGCCCAGAACCTATGGCGGTAACATAAAGCAAACACCCTACACCTGAACCGCAAGGTTTAAACTCAAAGAGACAAATAGATCATCTAACTCGTAAACTCCAAAGAAGAGTCCAACATCGTAATCACTGAAGCAACAGGATGACACCCCGGCTACCTCTAGGGTAGACCTTAGGGGATTGTCTCGACATACGCTAAAGCTGAAAAATGAAAGCCCAAAAGTTAAGCCCGAAAGCGAAATGCTGAGGTTGGCAAGATGAATACGTACGATCAAACAAAAACATTAAACCGGGAGCTAAAGGCCCACTGAAGCCTTGGCAGTGAACGTAACGGCAAAATTTTAACACATGAAGGACAAAGAGTGAGGACTCAACCCTAAACCCTAAAGCCTAAACCATGAACAGTGACGCCTCAGAGCTACAACATCGGGACTATTCGTATACACCCGGACAGGAACAGATTGGAAGTTGTAAGCACAGGGCGGGGGAAAATAGATCCAGGGGACTAAGACAGAGGATGAACGGAAAAAACTGAACCATAAAACCTAGATCCTAACATCACAACGGTGAACCTAAGATCGTAAAAAATAAACCCTAATCCATGCTCCCTAGAGGCAACTTCTTGAAACCTAAAGGGTCAAGGAAGGAACTAGACCATAATCGTAGGGGATAGGGCCCGAACGGTAAATTCCATACACAAAAGTCTGAACCATACACCTAAAGAGATAGCCAATAAGCCTAAACCCCGAGAAAGAAAAGATGAAGGCTAAACCAAGCAAGGATGCAACGGGAATCCTAAAACGTCAACGTAAGTCTAGACCCAGGGATAATACCCCAATCCTAAAGACTCAACATAAATAATAATCCCTAATGGCCGCAAACTGTATCATACACCACGAACCCCAAATACGCAGGACCTTGAATCCGAACCCCCGACCCTAAACCAGCAGCCTAAATCCTAAACCTCAAGCGTAGAATCTAAGAGGTGGACTCTGAACCCTGAACTCAACAGGCGACAGACAAAACCCTAGAAGTTAAACCGTGAACCCTATACCGTGAAGCCTTAAACATAAATCCTGTACCCTAAAACTAAAGCCTAAACTATGGATCCTAAGCAGATAATCGAAAACTATAAACCGTAAAGCCTAAAACTTGGACCAAGACCCCGAAAAGCTTAACCCGAAATCTTGACCGCCAAAAGCTAAACCTTAAACCCTAAACCTAAACCCGTAAAACGAAAACCATAAACCCTAAATGGTACCCGAACAAGCGTAAATCATAGACGGTAAAACATAAACCGTAAATCATAGACAATAGACCGTAGACTGTAAAGCGTAGAACCTAAATGCTGAACCATAGATACTGGACCTTAAATTCTGAATCCTACAGCCTGAAACCTAAAACCCAGACCCGGAAAACTAAACACTTGAAGCTTAAAACCTAGACGCTAAAGCATTAACACTAAACGATGAACTCTGCAGCCTAAACACTGAAGATTGAAGGCGTAAGCATAGACCTGAAACCCGGAAATCCTAAGCCCGGAATCTCGAATCCTGATCCCTGAACCCGAAATCCTGAATCCTAAACTCTGAACTCTAAACCTGAGACCCCCATTCCCCAACCGTAAATGCCGAATCCTAAGCCCTAAACCCTAAGCCCTAAAACATAGCCTCCCGTTTCCCCGGCTTCCCAACCCTTCCTCACCCAAACGGGCCGGCTGCCTCCCTTTTTGCGCCTGCCTTCCCTCTCCTTCCTTCTTTGACTTCTCTGATCATTCCCGGGGGGCCCCAGTATACGCCACTCGCCCTGGTAGTCCCCCCTGGTCCCATATATGGCTCCCCCCTGATGATTTGGTTCCTCCTACTCTGCATTTGGACCTGCCGGACCTCTTGTATACCCTTCTCATCCCATACAGTGCCATCAATGCCATCGACCCTGCTCCCATGAGTCCCCCTATAATTTTTCCTCCCATCGAAGAGAACAATTCTTCTGATTCCTCCTGGGCATCTAGGTGGGTTTTTTCCTGTGACGTATCTCTGGCACTCATCTCCTTCGACGACTGCTGACTGTGGCTGCCTCCACTGTGCCTTTCTCCTTCTTCTTTCTGTTCCTTTTCTTCTTCGCTCATTCCCTCATTAATCGTCTCTGAAAAAGGCGTGATATGTTATTAGTGTGAAGCTAAATTCTATTCCGGACAGGTTCAGTCTGGCCTCCCCCTTATTTATATGGGCGTGGGAATCTCCGTTCCTCTTGGCGCTGGAGTATTACTGCTCCCTCCTGTGCCTTTAGCCACTACTCCGTCTCTACTCACCTTCCCCATAGTCCCCGAGAGTATAATGCTCTGACTGTTGCAGGGTCCCCTGGGCGGGTTTTCCCCTTACGCTTCGGCATATCTTGGCTGGGTAGTCGCGCGCTTCATGTCCTAGAAACTCGGCTATCTTGACATATAGAGCACCTCCTATATTTAATTGGGCGCCTCGTCCCAACTGAAGATTAGGATTATGGATAAACCAATCCTGCATTATCTGTTGTGCAACTCTTGTACCACCCCATAACTTTAATAAGGTATACACTCTATCACATGCGTCCGCTGGAACGTCGACGCTCCCTGTGGTTCCGGTGTAGGCTTTCATTTCAAAGGCGTGAATTATTATACTTATGAGATCAATACAAGTGGCCAGCTGTCTCTCTTGGGTTTGCTGGTAATGTAATTGTCTCGTCCTGTTATATGTATCCCACTTCCAGCTCTCCCCCTTGCGGCTGCAGGCGGCGAGGAGGTTCCCGCTGACTGCTCTCCCTGTAGCTTTGGGGGAACATCCGGACCTGAAGTCTGACAGATTTCCACTCTCATCCTCTGTTAAATTGCTTCCCCAGATTTCCAGACCTCCACAGATATTAGTAGCAAATTGATGCTGCTGATATCCTACGGCTGCCTGCTTCTCTTTTGACTCACTGGGGTGCCATTCCCCTATTATTTCGCCTCCTTTCTTCTGCACCTTTAAATCTAATAGACGAGCCCCGCCGCCGGGGCCTGATAGTTCTGCCTCGCTTCTTGTAATCAGGTCCCATAGGCTTCCCATATAGGCAGGAATACTTATTGTCATGTCGGGTACTGGCAGGGATACTCTTTACTCTGTACTTGCCGGCGGAAGGATCTTTTATTTCGATAGAGGATTTTGATGGGGGGTCTGAATTATTATCCCGTGCTTCAGGGCGTTCGGAATTGCCTGAACACTTGCTCCTCCTGCTCTGAATTGGTCGCTTATTTCCTTCGATCTCTTAGCTTTGTGGGGTGAACTTGTATCCGCTCGGGTCCCCTAACCACTGGAATCCAGAGGGTTGTCTTCTGCCTGCGGTCCGGCATAAGTCTCGCCTTCCTAGTTCCAGGGACATGAGACGTCACTTTAGGAATGCTATTTGTTGTGGCTCCTCTCCTCCTTGCTTACGCTATTTTCTATATTAATACGGCTCCTTTAACGAAAATTCTTGACCCTCCTTGAACAGTCTTAAGATATTTTCGCTTTTATATTGCCACTCCTATCCTATACTCTCGTGCATGCTCTTTTCCTTGGGTCTAGCTCCCTTGGTCCATATAACTCTTCTTCTGATGTCCCAGAGCTAATATATGAGACGCTTCGCCTCCCGTATGCTCTCTATATGCCTTCGTCGTATTCCTGGGACGTGTCTTAATGTCTATGCCTCTCGGCCGCTAATTTGTCACGGCGTGGGAACACGGTGCCTTCAATCTAATGGGCATCCTTTGGTTCCTTATTCAGATTGAGGTTCCTGTTTCGTTATTGCTCCTGAGTCAGACGCCTTGTTGGATCTTTTCTGGGCTGTGACTGCTCTTAGTTTTCGTGCTCCCCATCTCTCCCCTCCTCATTACTTACCAGTCCCAATAGTAGATCTCCCTTTCCTCCCTTGGGATTTGGACCTCCTGCCCCTTTCTTTTCATTGCCGTTTGGATGTTCTTCGGTCTCCAGTGCCTAAGCCCTTTGGCATCCTCTGGTATCACCTCGTTGTGGAGATCACCTGTTCTCTCCCCCCTTTCCCTATAGTTTGGTATTCTCTTCTCCTTTCATTTATCCTGCCGTTTCCCTCTTCAGTTATATCCTCTCTTTGCCTCCCGTTGTTGACCACTTCCTCCTCATAGTGCATAGCATGTTCCTGTTCAGTTGGGACTATTTTGCGCCAGGGTATAGTCCTGGGTCCTCCTGGAGTCTTCCATACTGCCCCTCTATGGCAGCTAGGGGGGCCTCTTGTTTTCGTTTCTGGGAGGGGTCAATGAGGTGTTCGTTCCTGGAGTAGTTTGACTCCTCGGGGGATTTAATCCTATTGTTGCTTCTATTCTGTCCTCCCCCCCTATATTTGACCTGTTTCCTCTCTTCATGCTGCCTATCATAATATACTGGTAAGTCAATGTCGACGACCTATTATCCCTTTGCTCTCAGTCTTGACTGGAATTATGTTGTCTTTGAACTACTTATCTCTATAGACTGCTAGCACTGGGGTGCAATTTTCTTATTCTTAATCCTGCTCATTCCTCTAGAAACGTTCGCTGACGTTGGTGGGTGGATTCTAATCCTTGGATTGCTGGAATTATTCTCCTCATGCATCCTTCTCGTATCTACTTATAGTGCTACACTGCCCGCGTCCACTTCAAACAGCACTCTTCTCTTAAATGTCGCCTCATCCTCGTTATTTTATCCTTCCTACTTAAACTCTGCTTCGATTGATTCACTTACTATTCCCTTCCCGGGGGCCCCTAGGACCTTCTGTGATCCTTCAGAGATCTGACAGTCACGCTCGATCTGGTGGGTTATTTCCCAGGTTAAACTACAGTGAAGTGTATAGAAGTCCTCTTCTCTAAACATTCTAGCGTAGCTCCTCCTTTCTTCCTGTTGGATACCCTCCGGTTTCTCTTGCTAGTTGTGGGCGCTTCCGTCTTGCTACTCCTCCCTCAGTATTTTTTGAGAATTCACGTGGTCCCTCAATTTCTTATATTGCGCACTACTCCGCCTTATCAGTAACCTCCTTTTCGTACTTTCCTGGGCTGCATATAATTGTTATTCTACTACTCCACGACGTCCCTCTACTTGAATCCTTGGCCAATGTCTTGTCCTAGGGATTTTCTTATAGGTTAGTTTGACATTTTGTCTGTATCATTTGCATTTCCCTGGTGTTACTGCCATATGTATCCTTTCTCCGACCTTCCTCCCTAGGGTCATTCGCCTCTCATCTGTCCTCTGGGGACCGTATGTGGCCTGGGGGGTGTTCTTCTCCTGGTGTTTGACCTCTAAGGATATTTCTGTTAATCCTATAGGCCGGCTTGCATTCAAAATCTGTATAGGAACTCCTGTGTCCTAGCGTCGCTCTTTGGGAGGTTTGTCCATCCGATGTCCGCACCTTCCTTATTCTTCTCCACATCTTCTAAAGCTTCGCCCCTTTGGATTCTTGCGCTCCATCGCCTGTTGTCCTAAGATCTTCACTGGTCGACTCCTATTCCATCGGGAGTCCTTTTTGTTTTTTGGGGTGGTGTTTAATTCCTTTACTGTTTATTTTATCCGTGATTGAGGCTTGGTGATCATGCCTTTTTTGGCTCCTGATTCTTAATTTCGTCTTCGCAGGAGCTTCGCAGGGGGCTCAAGTCCATCGGATGTGGCTGCCTTAGGGTCGTAGTTTGGCCCTCATTATTCCACGGTTGTCTTCACTTAGGGAGGAGTCTCAGTGTGTTGTTCTGATTGGGTTTCTTCATTTTCTTACTGCTTCAGCTCCTAAAAAAAGTACCTCTGGAGTTTCCTATGTTTCGTATCTGTCTACTTTCTCGTCCTCCTTGGTCTTGGAAGTTTCTGCCCATTCTATTTGTCTGGCTCGTGTCTGTCCCCCTGTTCTGGGCTGCTGGGGGGACAATCGAGGGGGCTCCTTTCGTCTACTCTGGGGATTGTTTTAGGAATTATCTTCCGCAGGGGGACTGTTTGGAAACTGACTCTTCTTTGATATACATTCGACGGTTGGCTACAACTCTCTGTTATCCGACTCCTGGAAAATTCTATTTTGATGCGGCAGTACTCACTAATCTGTCGTGTTTATAGATTTCGGGTCACTGACTCATGCTAGACTTCCCTGAAATAAGGATTGTAGCCTCTTGGGGTTGCCGAACTTGGATTCGCACGTAGAGGAATTCCTCGGCCCCAGCTTCTGTCAGGATGGGGCAAATTGCTTCGCAAAGTCCTTTCTATCACTTACTGCTTTCCCCCTTCACTGGGACTGGTTGTATATACTTTTATTCCTCTTCTGTAATCTTGGCAGGCTTGATTCTTAGACCTGGTGATCCTTCACATCTGCCGCCTGTTGGCTTCGCTTGATCCCTCTTTTTTGCCTGGGGTTATCTTTTGCCAGTTGTCCTCATCCCTCCTTTCTTTAGGTGTTGTCTTCCTCGTAATGGAACTTGTTGTGTTTTTCAGGGTTAATGGTTTTGGGCTTTGGGGGGGGGGAATTCTGGCGCCAGGTTTCTATTCTGTTTCGGCCCGGATTGACCGTTAGAGACTTATTTTTCTAATTCCTTCGCTCTCTCTTCTAATATATTTTCCATTCTTATTCCTCTTTTTTGGCAATGTATCCTTGAGGCCCCCCTATTTCCTACTTATTCGTCCCTTATGCTTCCTGACTTGGCGCGCATTCACTCAGTTTTCTCAGGGGGAGACTTCTCCCTGTTTGGCTCCTAATCCTTTTGGTGTCTGGGAGTGTGTGCTCACCCTTCCCTGTCTGTTTCTCGTTGTATTATTCTGTGTCTATTTTTGCTTACTCTTTGCATCATCCTCGCGCGCCTGGGACTTGACTACCTGATATTCAACTTTTATTGGTTTATATCCTTATAATCGCTCCGTCCTTCCATTCTCTCCGTTGGTGTGTCTATTCGAGTTGCTTTAATTGTCACGTTCCTGTACTTACCTATTTCCAGTGAGTGTTGATCTAAAGGCCTAGGGTTGTTGCCTTTTGCTTTTTATATTTGTCGTCTCCTGGTATGGCCTCCCTCTTCTAAGCTCTGTTCTGAATTCCTTGCATGTTTCTCTGTCTTTTCCTGATTAGGAGGTTGTATTGTTGGGGTTACTGATTCCTTTACCTGCCCGTGTTTTTTGAGTCTTTTGCACCACCTCCTTTCCATCCTGCATATTGTCCCTGAATATGTTATTGCAGTTTGTTTGGTAAACACTGTGGTGGGGAGGAGTCTCTCCTTATTCCATGCAAATTCCTTATGCTCCTTGGCTTTATACTCCTCCTGGGCGTGTCACTTTTCCTTCGTCCTGCCCTTCTGTGGGGTCATGATCTTGTTGTACTCAGGCTTTTTTCTTTTTTCTTTGTTTTTAAGCATTGTGTTCATGCCTTCTCGACCGATTTCCCCCTTCACCTTTGCATCTATATATATGGTTAGTTTTACTTTTTATTCCTGGTTTGCTCTGGTCAGTCTTCTTCTCCTATGGGATCCTTTCTCCATATTTTCCCTTTAGCTGTTTTTTTTTCTCCCGCTTCCTGTTTCTTGACGAGTTTATCTCCCACCCTGATTCCCGGAAGGTGATTAATTCACACTCGCCGGACTGGACATTGGGGCTTACCATTATCTGTCCCCTTCTCTCTTTTCTTGTTGGTATCTTGGATTGGGTTGAACTCTAATGCCGTTTTTTGTTTGGCGGTGCTTTCTGTTGGTTGGGTGCTTACTCTTCTTGTCCATTTTCCCCCGACTTCCCAACTTCTGGAGTCCCTTAGTCGCTCGGTCGCTTGGTTGTCACTTCTGAATTGTAGTCGTGGTCTGCCTCCCCTTCATGATTGGGCTCTGACTTGCTGTTATACTGTGCCTGGGGTTTCTCCGTTCCTATTAGGTTTTGGGCTGGTTCCTTGGTCCTGCTGTTTTACACGGCTTCCTCTTCATCCTGTGGCTTATTCTGCTTCTCTCCTTTATCCTAGGACTGTTATTTCCCCGCGCCTGCTTCGTCCTTCCATTCTGGGGCCTTTATTTTCCTTTAAGTGTTGTTCTCTTCTTTGTTGTTATCACTTCCTTTTTATGTCAAACGGTTTTCTCCCTAGCCATTCGTCTTCTGCTAAGTAGGGTTCCCATATTATGCAGCCGGGGGTCCCGCAAACAAGTTATCTTCCTTGTCTTTTGGCTCCTCTGCTGCATGTTTCCTCTTCTGTTGTATTGCTTTGTGCTCCTCACTCGTCTGTTTAATTTGTTGTTCCCTAGTTAAGTTCTGGTGGTTCCGTGCGCTCCACCAAGTTATTCGTATGGATTGTTGTCTTCCTACTGCTGGCTTGTAGGTGTCCTGGTTTTCCCCGTTTTGCTGTTTCCCCCTCTGTTTTGTCTCTTTTCCTTTGTTGTTATGCAGTAATTTTTTTATTCTGTCTCATTTGATATTGTGGGTCCTTATATTTTTTTGTTCCCTAATAATTCTGCTATTGTACTCTGCTGTTTAGGGCCCGTCTTTCTGTTTTTTATGGTTTCTCTTGTCTTATATTTGATGTCGTTCTTCTGTATTCTTATTTTATTTGGTTAATCACTTTCCCTGGTATGGTGGGTTCTACTGGCCGATCCACCTTCACTTGTCTTCTTCTTAATGCTAACTTATTACTGTCCAGGCTCTACGTCTCCGGTTGGTAGGAATTTTTCCCTGTTGTTCTGTTCCCTGGTTTCGTGCGCCCTGCTTGACCTCCGCCTTGTTTTACACTGTTTTACTGAAGCCTCCTGTTCAATAATACGGTTATTATCTATTGCTTTTCTCACTGTTTCTTTCATTGTTCTGTTGCTCTCTTTGGCCCTCTTATTTTTACCTAACTTCTTCTATCTCGTATGGGAGGGTTATTTGTCCTGCTAATCTCTGTATTTCTGTTTGTCAGGCTTTGTCTTATTTTCTTATATTATATGCTGTGTTTTTCCCTGTGTAGTCCTATGAATTATTTTATCTGCTGTATTCACTATTTTCCTCTGATATACATATATCTTTATATCATTCTATAATCTTCACTTTTGCTGTTCCTCCTCTCTGGGTTATCAATGTTTGTTTTGTTATTGGAATGTACCCTTCCTTCTTAACTTTATACTCTATAACTATTTCATATATTTTTTATGGAACTTCGGTTAACTCTTCCTGTTATATATACCTATCCTTATTCATTCCACACCCTTTGCGTGTTTCTTCCCTTCACTTCCTTCTTGTATATATTCTAGTATTATTCTTAGTGCATCCTTACCCGTACTGGTTGGGTTCTTCTGTCTTGCCCTTAGTTTGTTAATAATATATAATCCTAATTATCGTATTGTGTCCCCCTCTGGTTCGATCTTTTCATGCAAGGATATTTCGATTCTCCCCCACGGCTGAATTTGTAGGATTAATTCTCCCTGGCCCCTCTGTTGGCTCGTCCCCTCTTGGTATTGTATCTTTCTCTTTTTCCTACTCCTTTTGCATGTTATAATATAGGATTGTATATTCCTCATATGGTTTATTCTTGTAGATGGATACTTGTCGTAAAATTAGGATATTCTTCTTCTCCTCTTCTTATTCTTCTCTCTTCTTGTTTCCTCCTGTGGCTCTGTCCCCTGTTCCCCCCTTTTTTAGTAATTACTGTATACTGATTATTTTAAATATCCTTTTATGATGTTCATCTTCATACATCTCATTCCTCCATATGCCTCATCAAACCTGCTTCAGTATCTATAGTTTTCCCTTTCGGCTCCTCCCGGTACCCCCCCTAGCAGTTTGTGTTTGTGTCCTCCCCCTGTCTCCTGGTTTACACTAGTTCTTCCCATTTATGGGCGCTTAGACCTTAATCTATTTTATTATGGCGCAAATTCCATATTCCTTTTTTCTCTCTTTCTGTTTGTTGGTTTTCTTGTGTTGTCCGTCTGTTTCTCTTATAATATACACTATGTCTTATCAGTAAATTCCTAACCATTATATGATGCTCCCCCGCTATGTCATACCCCTTTGCTTATCTACTCCTTAGCAGGTCACGACAGCTGTTTCTATATCATCCCTCATGATATGCTATATAGCAAAGAAGATATCATATAAGCCACAACATTCTGTATCCAGCTATTTAAACAGTTATTCTTTTGCCACCTGGTGGGTAAATCTATATTATGATAATGTATCGTAACATAAATAGTCCCCTGTTCATTCAGATGATCCCCACAATAACTCACCAATACGTTCGAAAATTCGGGTTAATTAATCACGTGGAATAACACACAATAGATTCATAAAATTATTTGACTTATTATTAAGGGAGGGAAGTTTCCTATTATCGTCTATATGCCCAGAGAGCATTACACTTAAAACTGATATAAAAACCATAGCGCTGCCAAGAGGATCATTTATTTATTGACTTCTTCTCATTTTCCATATGAATTTCATAACTGTAGTGGTCTGCAAGACTCCTTTATAGGATATATTCTCATTTCAATAGAGGAATGTTTTCGCCGTATAGGCTTATACTCCCCTATGCATAAAAGGGGTTATGAATATCACTTAACATTCTACATCCCCCTGTGGTGAATAAGGAGACGCCCGCTATATCATCATTTATAGTTTTAGATACAGACAAAAATGAAGTTACTGTACGACTTATTATACTCCATGGACTCAGCACAGATTCAAGATATTATCTGTCCTTATTCCTTTGTCTATATTTTAGAAGACATGAAACCCTCGATTTCATATATCTATTTTGTCAGAGGGAAAGATCTGCTGCGAACATTATTCCTTATGTGTCACCCCTAGTGTGTTCTTGGTTACTATCCTTTGCGTGTAGTGTCTAATCTTCATCCCCTGAGCATCTTTCCCTTTATCCTTTCTTCTAGTGTTGTCTCTTTTGTATGTATTAATTATGTACCTTCTCTTTTAGGCATCTCCACTTTGACCGTCATGTTGATATGCCCACTGTCCTGTGGGGTATCTATAGGGGGTCACATAGATGTTCCCCTCAGGTGTGAGGCAGATAATTCTTTCAAATTTGTCAGTTTTCTTCGTATATACATTCTACTATAGTCATCCGCTCCTATAGGCTGCCTCCCTCCCCGCCCCTTTACGTTAATGATTTCTTAATATATTATGTATATTGCTATTCCTATTCTTATTTTATCCTCTTCGCCTTTTTTGATGTTATTATTATTCCTAACTCTCCACGAGAAACAGCCCCTTCTATATATTACTATCTCCTTTATAATTTCTTATTGCTGGCTAGAGTAGAAGAAGTTTAATCCTTCAGTTTACATATTTGCCATATTTTAATTTTACGCCATCGATTCCGACTTTTTTTAAGAGGAAAATACTACAGATTAAGGCAGTTGTGCAAATCTTCCGTAATCATTTCTTCTTAATAGTACCCGGATAATTATTGAATCTATATTACAATAATATTGAGAAGAAATAATCACAGTCCACGACGTATTACTGTA
>NW_008481847.1:580350-586145 GCF_000524495.1 Plasmodium inui San Antonio 1 | reverse complement strand
GAATAATATTCAGGAGACATGTATACAGTACACAAAATAATACTGGAGGTATAGACGCATGGTTCATATAATAGGGATGTATGCTAAGCCTACATTCCACACGCCTGTAGTCCGGTGGGGAGCGATATTTTTTAAATAATACTACACATAAATCATTATTCCTCAATTAGTCACGTTCTCCAATTAGTCCTATCTAAAACGCTATGTTATGAGGCCTTCACATAAGAGCATTCCTGCGACACTGTACATTACAAACAACATCTCCACTAGAATCCTTGCATTGTCCATATGCAAGTATTTCTGCCTCTATTGTATTACTCCGCCAATAATACATTCGACACAGTTATAGTGCTTGCACCTGCGCGTAATTAATGGCTTGCTGTTTTCTTTAGAATGTAGCCCTCAATTCTTCACATAATACTATTTCATAGAGATCTATACTCATCAATGGCTGGTGTTGCCCAAAGAATACAAACCGAAAGCTGAAGTACATAGATTGCAATTCACACACTTTTGCATTTTCGATGGGCATATTGTAGGAAAATCCCTATCTTCCAAAGGACGGTTCTTGAGAATATCCCTATCCCTCATACAATACTGTATTTTGAATATCATTGCACTCCACAGATTGTCACTTCTCATTTTCCCTTCTCTCTACATATCACATGAGTGCAGGGAAAATATTTTCTTTCAAATGAATGTGTTACAACCTTTGTGTTAGTTATAAAATATTTTCCCTTCCTTACAATAACAGCATAAGCGGTAAACCTATACAATAATATTCCCGATACAGCTTTATTCTTTACCAACATTGCCACTTTAGACAGATGTGTACTGTCTATATCATCATACCTTTTCTATAATAATACACCCAGTATATTCCTCCACTTCTTACAATGGTGTCATTTATACAGTACCATCCTTGCCAGGGACGACGGATAAAGATAACGATACGGCATGCATGTCCATACACTTTAAATCATAGTACTCCCGATACATTAGTATTCACTTCACAATGCTATTCCTAAGATCTGAATACTTCGCAAACATCCACATTGTTCACATAATAGTACTCTGGGAATG
This sequence comes from Plasmodium inui San Antonio 1, assembly GCF_000524495.1. Lineage (NCBI taxonomy): Eukaryota > Apicomplexa > Aconoidasida > Haemosporida > Plasmodiidae > Plasmodium > Plasmodium inui. Next base: position 585,062 of record NW_008481847.1, on the reverse strand, counting down.
TTACCATTGGGAGTGAATAAGTAATTCTTAGACAATACTACTTCACACGCCTGTGTACACTTCCTGCAAAGGTACCCTCCTAATAATAGGAGTTTACACATTATATCTCCGTTAATATAATAACACTCCGGAGAGTGGTAGGAATTTGGAACTATAGTGCTTTCCCTATAATAGAAGCCTAAACAGTAGGCCATGATATTCCACCTGTTTTAATAATTGTGCATGGGGGGTATCCAAAATCCCACCACAATTGTGCACTCCAAGACATCACACTAGGGAGATATGAGTACACTCACAAGAGTGCGCCGAAGATCATCCGTACCTTTTATACAATTATGCCCCTAAATGGACAGTACTTTGCAGATATCAGTATAGATCAGCCATTAATTCATTGATATAACAGTACTACGAGAATTTCCGCATTCGTCACCATGGGAAATGGGGACACATGTATACTTCCTTTTCATCTACCCTTGTAGAATATTCATGCACTTCATAGAATATTACCCTACGAATAATGACACCCCTCGAAAATCAGTATTCTTGACACAATAATACGGTTCACATTATAGTAGCCTTGGCATAGCTCTACTGTTTAGACCAAATGATTGGAGGGCACCTGTCAAATCTGAAGAATCGCCCAAGTCATATCATCCAGCCATTAAACCAACATGACGAGCCTTCAAATAATGCTATTCCAAGGACAGCTGTACTCATCAGAACAAACTACTCTATACATAACATTAGTCCTTTTGAACTAACAATGCCATTCACAAATCCATGTGTCCTAAACAAAGGGACCCTCTATACGGAGGTACCACGGCAACATCCACACGTTATGTAAGGGTAGCACCTCCTCATACGGCACAAAGCTAAGTCATAAATTCTGCACCTCTCTTTACTTTACATAATAGTACCGGCTTAACTTCGGCACTCATCAAATGGCATTGTACAAGCCATATCAGGCATCCTTAGATATGAGTACTTTACATACATCTATAGTGTCCCCATAACAGTACTCCAAGTCATGAATACTTCTTCAGCAAATATCCTGTTCAAATGTAAGTATTATCCACACGAGAGGGTTGTAAACAGGACGATACTCCTTTCACAGGATTACTCTCCCAAAAAATCGTACTCCAAAGGTTATCTTACTCATAAAGGCAGGAAACTCCACACATAATGGTTCCGTCAGTATAGTAGCACTCAAGGTGATCCATATAGCTCGACTACTAATACTTTCATAGAACAGTACTATGGGGACTTCGGGACTCCTCATCATTGAGAAAGTAGAGACAATGGTACTCCCTAAACAATAGTTATACTGGAATATCCATGGACTTCACAGGACACTTTTATTCATATAATTAAAGCATAAACCCTGAATCCTTCACATACACTAGTACATGCACCACTATACTCGTCACATAATAGTAGTACACTTATATCCGCGGACATTACTGGAAATGGAAATCCACCCCAGTATTGTACAAGTAATGGTACCCCAAGTGTATATCCTGTGTTCAAATACCAATAGAATAAGGGTGTTACTACTCTCGACATATAAGTATTACAAACACGTGGATACTCTTTATATAAGGTGACACTGGAGGATATCCTTACCCTTTACGCAGATGTGCTGCTGAAATAAGGGCACTGCAGGCGCAATGGAACCCTTCAGATAACCCTCCCCTAGAACATCATTACATTTCACCTAATAGTGCATTCAGCATGTCAGTGGACTCAACAGAATGGCACTCTCAATATACTCACGCCTTCCACACTGAATCACCACAATTATATTGGTGCTCCTCAAATAAATGTCTTCCAGGCGGTTTCCAAGGTTCAAACGATTTAGTCGTTCTTACAGTACCTGTATAATCCCTGAACGCTCTATAATAATACTGCGGGTACAGCTCTACACTTCACAATCCTGGACACTTGTGACATATCCTAGCGGCTTACACACTTCTTCTCCTTATATAATACTACAACACGTATATCTGCAAACTTCATCCAATGATTTCATTCATATAATCGTATTCTTGGAACACACATACAAAGTAGAAATAATGTTAGCTTCTGCAGGTCAGTACTATTTAAATCATAGTACTACGGGCACTGTAGTGCTCATCCCCACCATGTTATTCCTCCCAGATGAATACTCGTCAAACATCGGGACTATTCACATGATAGTACTCTGGGAATATCAACACTTGAAGCTAAGTTCTTCTGACAAAGCCGTAATTTAAGGATATCTCTACACTTGATAAAATGGTGCTGCTGAAGTCTCGGAGCTTCACGCATTGCAGCGCTGGTAATATAATTATACTTCAGGGATTGCAGCCAATCTGAGACAGCAGTGCTTTTCGTATAATACAAACGGAAATCCAGAGCGTCGGAGTTCAAATCCCTCAGATATCCTTGTTTCAGGGACACTTATAATTCGCGCATAACCCTGCTTCCTAAATGACAGTTTTACGCACATATGAGTATACTCACAAATTACTGCTCAAGATTATTCTTACTGCCTACGGAGGTAGTCTATTCAGAAAACAATGCACGACAAATATTACCACAGCTCAACCATTAGTACATTCATATAACAGCAATACGAAAACTTCTGTAATCATCAGCATTCAGAATCCATACACATCCGTACTGTGTAAGCAATAATTTTCCTCTAATATCCATAAACTCCACGGAATAGTGTTCTCCATATAATAAAACTCTTGGAATATCAATATTTCACACACAGGGGTACCATTCACATTATAGTACTCCTAACACTATAGTACGATCAAAATAATGGTGTGGCTAACAATTCTTAGGGGTTGTACAATCGGGTACTTCATATTATGGGGCCATTAAACTGAAATCCAGACCTTTCATATATACAATGGTATATATCAACATAAGTGTTTACGATATGTATTCTCTTTTCAGCCATACGTCGAATATAAGAAGATTACTGATTCTGAGTACTAAAACAATAATTGCTCCCTGAAGTCATTTCTTGATACATCGTCAATTATAAATCACAGAATGCGTAACCATAAGTTCCAAGTGACTCCTGTGATATTTATCCGCATGCTTCCTTTTTTTAGGATTTCTACCATAATACTGCGCCAATATCGTTGCGAGCCTCTGTAGCGACTTGAGAATTGTTCATTAGCATTCTTGAGAATATGGCTCATCCTCAATGGTATTGATAAAAGCCATTGTGGATGAATCCTAAGGACAGCCGCCGAATAATAATTCGAACATGTCGTGAATCTTAATTATTCTCTCCTCCCTTCGTCTATTAAAAATATATTCTCCGGCGTCTTCTATATCATAATATTAATATTACATAGAAGTGACTCTTAAATTATGCCCTGTTATTATCATTAACCAGAAGAGTATAACAGAGTCTGATGCTGAGGATGGTCCCTCTTTCTGGGAAGCCCTCAGTCCTCTCTCGGTAGGGTACGCGTCACATACATGACTGTGATGAACTCCTATATCCCCCAGTATATATATAGATGAAACACAAGATAGAGATAAAACTCAGGGGACAAATCTATTCGCCAAAATGAACTCAGTATTTCAAAATGCCACAGTCAATAGAGAAATCAGAGTTCTTCCTTTCTATTCCTGTGCAGTCCTATGTCGATAATTAGGAATCCATATGAATATATAAGTCCCTATACTTATACGCGAACAAGCATGTATCTTTATAAATATTCATATATGAATAAATCCAGACATGCTGGTATAGATATAAATGGAGAAGTATATATAGGGATAGGGGCATATACCATATAGAATAATGTGGGGAGAAACAAGACATCAACCAGAGAGAAATTAAAGCAAGAATCGAATAATTGAATTCCGAATTTTGGAAGGGATTTTTAGGATAACCTCTGCATTATTATGGTTTGCGTACGATAACGGCATCGTAAGTATCAGATGTCCCCTATCAATAGAGAAAAGTTATTCCCTGCTCATTATGGAAAGAAGAACTTTCTCATCCTTATAACACATGAAGACATCGTCTTCCACGAAGTGCCATAATCCTGCTCATAATTTGTCCTTGGGGGGATGAGGCAATGGACATATAGCAGGCATCAATAACAGTACTGACATTGTGCGCCTCAGGAATACTAGGCTATTATTGACACATGTTCAGAAACACTTGAAATTACTATAGACTTCAGGATCTTGTCTCGGAAGGGATTATACATAAATCCTGAAAAATAAAGGCAATATTGATAGTTCCTGTAAAGAGTCTTTGTTTAAGGATTTTCAGAAACCAAGTCTCACACCTACTGGGGATATTTTAGATATGCGCTGGCCGGCGCATACTATACAAGAAGTCACAAATAATGAAGGAATAATGTGTGAAAGCTCAAGAGGAGGATTATCAGGGGATCTAAATCCGGGCAATTCATTCTTACACGACATACGAAACATACAAATCGTTATGATTACACATAATATGGACATTCTACAACCGATTCTTCAAAAGATTAGATACATAAAACAGAGAGTTCTAAGTACCAGAATCAACATTATCATAGAATATCATAGAGAATTAAGTGTGCCTGTCCAAGAAACTTTATCAATGAGGAATAAGACATTTAGCACCAGAGTAAAAAGTCGAGCAAAATATCTCCTGAACCTCCAAGGGGGAAGTGCGGGAAATCCATACTGTACTTCAACAACTGAGA
>NW_008481847.1:567009-580023 GCF_000524495.1 Plasmodium inui San Antonio 1 | reverse complement strand
AGAAATAATACATACATGTCGAAGAATTCTGCATCATCCCGCAGCGTCCTTATCATATAAGGCATACAATTCGGTCAACATGGGTAGAAACCATGCGCATATTAGGAGCAGTGAGTACTAGCTACTAGGGATTGAAGTATATCGTCTGATGCTACTTTTACCGATGCTGGTTTCATTCACACTGGAAGTATTACCGTTATTAGTAGGCGTCCCATTCACAGTTGTCCTTTCTATATCTTATGGACTACTTGTCTTAGGCGTCATAAGATATCCATATGTGCTTCTGAAAGTATCCGAATATCGGCAAACCTTCGACCGTATCAGTAAGCCTCGTTTTAAGGATTGTATATGAGGCGTGGAGAAATACATGTGAGAGAAGTTCTCGGTATCCTGTTCCAACATAGTAACTGATTATTATTGGAGACTATGTTGAGATGATAGCGGGGTTTCTCCCTCGCTGAAGAGGGATCGTAACTCCCATAACCCCTTTGTAATTTGAACAATTAGTCCCCTTTTTTTCTTATTTTGCTATCTACATCACGTTTCAACTATGTCCCGTATCGTAACATGGTATCTTGCCTTGACTAAGTCCATTATTTTAGTTTTACTTTAATATGTTTGTTATAAAACCGTTCCTGTGGTATGTAAAATTATGAATAAAGAGCCCCAATCTTATAGGTGTCCTGGATATCTTCCGAATGTTGCAAACTTATATAGCTATATGGATGCCTCATAACTTAATGCCAATACATCTCCTGGAATCAGAATCTGGTATACAATGCTAACATGGCTATATAATTTATTCCTGTCATGAAAGCAGGTTTCTCTTTCTTTTCTCTGGCGTCTACATTCCTGGAGCTGATCACGAGTATGTTTCATGTCTAACAGAAGGAAACTCACTGGTCCCATTTCATTAGTTTCTAAAAAGGGGAATTCTGGTGTCTTTAAAGGTGTGGATCAGGAGAATTCAGGAAGGATTTCTATGAGGGGTTATCAGTGGAATTATTATATGCCCTCTCTCATGTGTTTCACAATAGCTGTTTCTGTTTTCACTTCCGTTCTGCCTACTCGTTGTTCAATCTCTACATAATTTATCTTTTCCCTCCAGGTTGATATTAGGAGGGACATGTGACTTCTTTTTTAATCTTTGTCCTACTAACATGGGGGACGATGTATTAATTCATCTGTCACCCCTCAGCACTTTTACCTTCCCTTTTTGTTGTTTTGTATTTTTTTTACTCTTTATTAAAGCAGATCACGAAACAGATGAGGGTGCAGACACGTATTATAAGCATTCTCACACTGGATGCATTAGTACAACGATCTGTAATCAGGAATGATTCTCCTATGACTCAATAAATATCTGTTACATCCCTATAATTTCTTCCGGTTATTTCTGAATTCATTTGTATGCGGATCCATCCAGTCATCGTTAGAGGCATTACACCACAAAGAGTGCGATCGTGTGCACGACGCCTGGAATGCCGGCCTCTTATCCGTTGTTCTTTTTGTTATTTGGCCTCGGACTCTTCCTTAGAGAAGTAGATGACCTATATCCTCAAAGATGATTTCATATACGAGGAAGAACATGTCGCAGTCACATGTCCTATTAATTAAGTTGAATTCAAGGAGAAATGCCGAACTCCCCATAGTGTGTACAGCCAGCAAGACTTGGAACGCAAAAATTCTGTGATCAATTAAAAAGCAAATATTACAGAGTACGGGTGCAGGACCCCCAACGTGACTACTTTATGATCCCTGTCCTGAAATTAAGTTGGAACAAACAGCAAGAGGAGTTCTCTGAGTTGAAGGGGGAATCCTATTTCTACATAGAGCGCGCCAGAGGATATTAAGAGAAAACGAACATCCCCTTTGCAGATACCTATTCCGAACCCTTAGACAAGGAAATATCCCATACGTCACTGCCAAGGTAGCACTCTGCACATCGTGTATTCAACTGTACTTCTCACTATATAGTTCCTTCAGGTGCATCACTCCTTGCCTGTTCCTTGTATCAAGAGATGTTGAGGACTGGACACTTGTCCCCTTTGTTTCCTCCTCAATGATATATTACCTACTACAGTGAATCCGTATTTATCTGTTAATGAAGCCTATCTAGGCCCTATGTCTCTTTCTTCTTCCCTTTGCAAAAGGCCAGAAATCCCACATATAGGATCCTGGTATATTCTTATTAGGGCAGATCATTTCTTCTTTGCCCACCTATTTGTTATGTGGGGAGCAGTTAATATTATGATGTGCAAGGGGGTGTCCTAACGTAACGTATCTCGCCTTTATATTATATGGGACATTAAATCTGTGAATTCAACAGAGGACAAATATCAACCAGGAGAAATCGCCTGAGGATCCACCCCATAAGTGCACGGAGGTTCCGGGGGGAAACACGTGAGGGGGGTCCTGTGGAAACAATTAGGATCAGAAGTATATTGCTCTCGAAGGAAAACAATTAAAGAAGGGGGAGGTCCCCTATATATATACATATAGATAATATCTATACGGCACTATGGACAAGGAGCCTAACAGCGGCGAAATTGCACTATTGATGTATCAGCACCCGAGATATGTCTTTACCAGATTTGGCCGGGACAATAGATGACATTCGTGTCCTTATAAAATAATCCTGCAGTATATTCCTCTTCCACTTATGTATACATTATCACGTCCGCCCAATTAATAATAAAGGATGAATTTCATTTTATACCAGCACAAGTATGGAAAAGGAGGAGACTGAAATGCAAAGGCGCCCCTCCATATTGCAAACATATTATCATATTTGTACATAATACTCCATTGAGGCTGAGAGTGTTTTACTAGCTCCAGCAGGTTTACAGAATAGTCCTGTTAAATACAACAAAAATTTGCCTTAAGAACGAGATCCCAAACATAATAAGGAACATGTCTAGTAACATTCTGTACATATTGCAGAACTGTGATGGAAACCCAGGTAAATATAGCTCTATTCGGGTTTAGCAGGAACTTTCTCATGATTATTTCTCGAATTGCTCTGTGTAGGACTGCAGAGGAAATTATGTGCTCATGTTAGTTCCTCTTTGGTTATTAGAAGATTACGGATGGTATGTTGTTTCTTGGATATATCTAACTATAATTTCTTAAAGAAATCAATATATCATTCTTCATTCATCCGAATATGCCTGAATAGGTATATCTCCTCGATGTGTAACCGAGTGTATTCCTAGTTATCCTTTACTTGTGGATAGGGTCGAGGAATTATACAGAACAATGCACTTGTGCGACTGAACAACGTTTTGACCAATAAGTGGAAACTGATCAATAGAAGCTAAAACCTGAGTACTCAGGATATACGACATAATCCGGCAGCAGGGGACTATAAGCAATCAACCCTAATCCCTTAGGATTAATCCGTACAACAGAACATCAACACTTATTAAAGTCCCAGGCCTAACCAACTGAAACCAGAACACAACACGTGTACCGTAAGTACACAACTCAACAAGTAAACTCTGAACCACAGCACAGGAGGAATAGAAGCTAGATCCAATACCTTGAGATATAAATCCTGAACAGACACTGTACACGTCAATCCTAGGCAGAAACCCACGCACCTACACCTTCCAGCCTAAACAAAGAATTTGTGAATCTTAATCTATAAAACTAACACCTAAGAGAAACATCCGGGACATATACTATGAACGAACAATCTCAAACAGGGAACAGTAGAACCTACAGCCATAGGAGCCGACTCCAGATCCAAGGAGCTTAAGTGCTGAACCTGCAACCGTGTAGCGGACAGTGTAAATCGTACTCCATCGACAATAAGCCCCCAACCGTATACCCATAACTTACAAGTATACACCATAAAGCGCAAAGAATAGGGCCAAAAAAATCAACTAGAACCTTGAATCATGAACCCTGATCCATGATACATCAACCAAAGATCATAAAAAAGAGCAGCTAGAGAATAAACCCTGAGCCTGAAACACACCCCCAGAACAGTAAAGCGTAGAAACTGAACCACTAACCTCAAGAGAAAGTAATAATCCAGGAGCAACTCAACGAGGGACCACAAAAATGCTATGCATCAAATGAGCGATAGAAGCTCAACCATAACCTATTGCGCCAAAACAACACACCAGAACACTGAACCCAGGGGGCTGAAGAAGAGACCGTAACTTGTACAGATGAAAAATCAACAGGAAACTGTAAAGCTGAAGGCGAAACCCTGAAGCGGAAAGACTCAACATTGAGGAAGTTGCCACAAATCAACCACCCCCATGAAGAAGAAATCAACAAAAAGGAACTGGACCGCCTGAGGCCTAAGCAACAAACCGTGAGAAATTGAGCTGAAAAGGACACGTTGGAGGCTAAGGCATACAGATCAGGACTTAGAAGGAAGCAGAATAACCCATGAACCCAGGAGAGGACCCACGCACAAGGCTGAGCCGAGCGGACCGCCCACACCAACAGAAACGGACAGTATAGAAAGGAAAGTGTAAAAGTTAACGGCTAAACCATAAACCATAGGCGCAGCAACGTAAAAAATGAAACCTCAACAATAAAACATGAACCGAAAACAGTAAGCTTGAGCCCTAGAGCAAAAACCATCGACAATGAAATAAGGACGCTGAAGATTAAGACTACACCGGAAAATCTTAGACAGGGAAACCTACACCCTGAATGATAAACCTGAACCGTAAACCTACGAGACTGATCCTCTTCAACCGCCGAAGCTAAACATTGAAAGGTAAAGCGTCAGCAGTATATCTGGAACAGAAGCTCAACTCGTTAATAAGCCAGAATAAAGGAGCACCTAAGACTCCGAACAGATAAACACTAGACTGAAAAACCCCAAACCGTAAACCATGAGGCGTAAAGTTAAACCCCGAAGCAGAAACCCCTAAACCCCATGGCATAATCCCTAAAGAAGAGACCGAAAAAATATAAACCATAAGACGTGAATGAAAAATAATCGATCCAACAGGAGGAAGATGAAAACTGGAAACTGCCCCTGAAAACTAAACGCTAACCATGAACCACAAGCGTCAGGCAGAACCGAAACCCATTACACCGAACCTCATAAATCCATGACCATAAAGTACCAGTCCGCAGATCAGAGATCTAACAAGAAACCAAAAACAGTACAAATTAAAGCCTAAAGCGTCAACCCTAGGCTAAAAACCGTAAAGAATCGATCAAAAAGCCTACCCCCTCAAAAAACAAGCAGGAAGCCTTGAACGTGAACCATACAAACATAACCACAAAGTGTGAAATATAAGAACCAACAAAAGAAGCTTGGTGCTAGAACCCGGGAAGCTAAATCTAAACCGTATACCCCTAAACACCTAATCCTGCCCTCAAATCCTCAAATCCACGAAAATGGACGCCAACCCCAGAAGACTATCCAAAGGACACCAATCAAGTAAACCCCAAAACTAATCCCGAAACCGCCCCCTAAACCAAGAAGCTACTCCCTAAACCATAGAGGCAGCAGTGTGCAGCATAGACAAATAACACTAACCCCAAACGCCAAAAGTAAGGACCGAAAATCCAGAAGCCTACAACCTAAAAGCTAAGAACTAAACCTGAACCCGAAACTATAAACCGTAAACCCTACCCCTGAGGCCCGCCCCACATAAAACCTGAACCGTAAACCTAAAAGCTGAACCCGGAAAACTGAACCCTAAACCCTGAACGCTAAACCCTAAACCCTGAAAACTGAACACTGAAAACTAAAACTGAACGTGACAACTAAGACATGAACCTAAAGCATTAAACCTGACCCGTAAGTCCTAAAGCCTGAACCCTGGAAATAAACCCTAAACCCAAAAAATAAACCTAAACCCTAAACCCTAGGACTAAATCTAAACCGTCTCCCCCTAACCAGCTAATCATGACCAGGAACCCTCACATCTACAAAAATAACCCCCAACGCCTCAGCACTAATAAACCAACAAAAAGCAGGTAGAAAACAGGACTACTCCCTAGAAGCCACCAAAAGACAAGAACATACTCCCCAAACCATAGAAACTGGAGTGTAAAGCATAACCCAATAAGACTCCACATACATGCAGAAAATAAGGACAATACATACGAAACCATATGCCCTGGAGCCTAAAAACTAAACCTGATCCCAGGACCGTAAACCGTGAACCCTAACGCTAACCAATAGCCCCGATAAAACCTGGACATTGAGAAGAAACCATCAACGCTGAACCATCAACACTACCCCCTGAGCTCTAATAGATAGGCACTGGACCCTAAAAACTAACCCCCAAACCATAAATCCTCAAAACTGATCCCTAAGGCCTAAACAACCCCCCATGAAATCTGATCCTTGAATCGTGAACCTTGGACGCAGAACCGTAGCTCCCGTAAAGCCATAACCCCTTACAACTGAAATCTAGAACCAGAATCCTGAACAATAACCGCAGAATCCTAAACCCTGGGGACTGGACAACCCAACTAAAAACTAAACGTTGGAAATGTAAGAACTAACCCCCACAACATGAACCGTACCTCCTAAATCCTCCCCCCTTACACATAACAACTCAAGACTGAAATCTAAACCATATGCCATGAACCCTCGCCCATCAAAACTAAACCCTGACCCCTAAAAGCATCCTCTCAGACCTAAACCCTGAAACATAAACCCTAAACACTAAACAATAGGTCTAAGCGAAGACACCTAAGTCCACAAGCCTGAACCCAGAAGCATAACTACTAGAAACTGACAGCTAAACCTAAACCCTGAACACAAATCCTACACCCGGAGCGATAAACCCCAGAACCCTAAACAGTCAACCCTAGACAATAAAGCCTGAAACCTAAACCCTGAAAAATAAAACTGAACTTGAACCCTAAGGCCTAAACCTAAACCTTAAACCCTAAAACCTACACCTGAACCCCTGGCCCCTAAACGTAAACCCTAAGACCCTGAATCCATGAAACGCGGAACCAGTAAGCCCTGACCCTGGAAGGTGAAAAATAAACAATAACCGCGGAAACCTAATCACTGAACCCTAAACTCTAAACGAGAAGGACTAAAAATAAACCCTAACCCCTGGAACGTGACCCCTAAAGCCTCAACCATGAAGGCTGAACCCAAAAATCTAAGACTAAAAACCTAACCCATGAAATGAAACCGGACCCCTGAAGACTAAAACCTAAAGGGGCCCCTTAAAACCTGACCCTTATAGCCAAAAAATAAAGCATGAACCCAGAACCATAGACCCTGAAAGTCAAACATCAACGATAATCACTAACACTTGAACCCTAGACCTTGACCCATAAACCCTAAAACCTGAACCCAGAAACTAAAGACTAATCAGGTACGCCGACTCCTGAACCTCAGGCCCAGAAACCATAAGCCCTGAACCAAGTACCCTAAACCCAAAAGCCGTAACCGTAAACCCATAATTCTAAAGCCTAAACCCTAACCCAGTAAACCTAAGACTAAAAACCCAAAGCACAATCCCGAGGACCCCACTAAGAACCTCTCTGGAAATAGGCCCAAATCATAATGCCCCCCCACTCTCCACCTCTGCCTCCCCACGCTAATCCTCCGTCCGGCAGCTGTTCAACTCCAGCTGTCCTGTTCGGTCGTTAAAGTTCGCTGCGGCCCTACTCTCGGGATTCTCCTCTATCTGTTGCATTAGGAACGTTCTCCCCATGGAACTGCTCGGATGCGAGCTTGCTGCAGTCAGTTCCACTCCGTCTTCTCCTGATCCTGTGTCACCCTCGGCTCATAAATGGAGTGAATCTCCCCTTTCATCGTTAATCTTTGGCGTGCATCCTCTCTCGTCGAAAGGACTTCCGGATAAGTCCGCCTGTGCCGTTTGGAGAATGCTCCCCTTCAGCCCCGATCCCTCAATTGGCATGCCCAGTTAAGTAACCTACCCTCAACTTAGTCCGAGAGGAACGTCCCGTGGGTTTAAAGATTCTCTTCCAGGCATACCAAGACAGTGGGGCCATTGCTGCCAGTGCCCCGCCCGTCTGTAATATTTTGTTCATTATTCCTTGACTGTCGATTCCTGAAGCTGCTTCGAGGCCCTCTTCTTTTCTCAACTCCTCCCGTAAATATGCCTGGATGTCTGCCTCCTCTTTCTTGATCAGATCCTTCCCTTTCTGTTCTTCAACCTTCCTCTATAAAGCGTAATTGGACGGGCCATGTCTCTCATGTTTTGCAACGAACTAGAGCCCCTCCTTCGGCTCAAAGTTAACCATGAGCCGTGGTCGTATATCTCTTATCCTGTTCCCCCCCCCCTTCCTTTGGAATCTCCTTTCTTCTTCTGCTTGGTCATCTTCAGTTATGAAGCAGTACGTAACAAATTACCACACTCACGGAGGAGGTGGGGGGAAGCGACTACTGTAAGAGATTTAACCCAGTCTCCTGCCCCCACAGGCTCACTACGATTTCGTCAGGTAGTGTCGTATCTGCACGCAACTCAGGTATTGCCTGGCCCCGTGGGGGGGTCCCGCTGCGTGGTTTTCCTTACCTCGTGCTGATTCCATTGGTCTTCTTGAATCACCTCACAGTTTTCCAGTTTGCTATTCCAGATACAAACAGTCTCATACTGATCAGATTTGGTATTGCTGTTTGAGCACTGCAATCCCCTCTTCCAGGCCCCTGAAGACTTCAATATCCCGCTCCAGAATGAGTCCTTGGTTCCGTCAAAGTCCACTTGGTATCGTCCGCTTAGGGGAGCCTTCCTTCCACTCAAGAACCAAAATGTCATAAGCTTGGCGGCTAATTCCTTACCCCCCCAAGATCTTAACCCTTCATATAGTGCTTGACATACCCCTCTACCGCCTAGAGTTACCCAGTTGTTTCTTCCTGCTGATATATTGTTCAGTATCACGAGCAGGATTGATATGATATCCATACATTCTAGTAATGTTCTATGCCTCGTGTCTTTCGCTTGGATCCTTTCTTTTGAACCTGCATGTTGCCAGTGCTCCATGTCTCTGTTGTATGGACATCTTTTGCTGTCTCTTGTGGAATTTATTATCCCCAGCCACTCGGGCCCACACTGGTTCTGTTTATAGACTGTTCCTTCGCTTCGTTCGAGCTCTAAATTACTCATCCATCCTTCTAAACCCTGACATATCATCTTTGCCCTTTGCCCCAAGTTCGCTAGGGAGGAGCCAGTTTCGGTTAGGAGATCCTCCCACCTCCCGTATGATATTTTAGCATTCCCCTCCGGTTCATAGTCTTTGAGTTCCTCGATCCTTAACCTGTGCCATGGGGCGTCGTCTCCCGTCGCTTCGGACTTGGCCCGCTCTGTAATACTGTTTAGATAGTCCTTCAGACTGGTCATCGTCGTTATATTGCTGTCAATCCTTCACTTAATACGCTCTGGTTTTCCTTGTTCCTTTCCCTTCAGACCTTGCCTTCTCGGTCCGGGATATTCCTGCCGTCCAATTTCTTCCTGATATCTTGTCCCCTACTCGACTCGGTCCTCCTTCCTGTCCCCCTACATAATACCCCCATTTGGGGGCCCCTCTCCTTTCTCCACCTTCCAGTACTCTCCTCACCCTCCGGACCTGCCTCGGGAGTCTGTCGTCCCTCCTTCTACTGTTGTGGTGTAGGTTCCTTTTGGTGGGTGTTGACGCCTGAGACTTCGCCCTGGCTTGTAGTCAGTCCCTTCGTCCATGTTCCCAAACGAGATGTACGGATTCCTTAGCGTTCTGCTCCAATGACTTAGCCGCGTGTCTCGTGTTGTTGGCCGTGGGGCAAGTTTGGGATTTCGTTGAGGATTCGGCGCCCCCCCTCCTCGCCGTTTTCTCTTCTGTTATGCCCCTACCACCCGCCCCTCCTTATTGCTTCTCTTGGTCCTTTTCCTAGGGTTTTCCCTGGCGGCTCACTCCCCCTCCTCCTGCTCTCCTGCTGGATCGGGGGCTCCTTGGTTTTCAACTGGTTAGTATAATCTCCTCCCACTCATCACTTGCTCTGTTCTAAGATTGAGCCCCTCTGCTTTCTGCCGTCTCTGAATCTTAATCTTTCACTATGACTCCTTCTCCCCCTAGATAGCTCCTCTGCTCCTTGTTGGTGTTTCTATTTTCATGATTTGGTGAATCCTTCCGATATCCCCTGTCTCCTATCATCAACTTCTTCCTTAACTCACATTTTCAACTGACGGCAAATAACTCCCCCCTCCTTGTCTCTTCCCTCCTTAATCTAGCTCCTGGGCTGGGAATCCCCTTTTCGGGACTTCTATCCTTGGCTATATGATTGGTCCTCTGTGTTGGGGTGTCTTAGAGATGAATGAGGCACCTATTGACGTGGCCTAGTTGGTTTATAGTTCTCTTCCCCTTCTTCAGCCTTGGCAGCTTCTTTTTTGGACTCTGGTGCTCCCTCCCCTTACTTCGGGAGACTTGGGCCTTGGTGAATTTCTTGGCCCTATTCCTATCTCTTCATTTTTTGCTTCTGTCTTACTTCTGTCCCCATTTTATGCCTTTTTTGATGTGTCCTTGTCTGTGCCTTGACTGTCTACCTCTCCACCCTGACTTCGTGTTCTTTTGTTTAGCTGGTTTCTCCTCACTCTTCTCTTTTTTATTACGCAGTCACTGGTGCCTTCTGCCATTTGGTCTTTTCACTCCTCTCAGGCTCCCGTGCTCTCCGCATTTGGCTGGAGCAATCCTTCCTTTGACTCTCTTGCAGAAGGAGCCTTCTTCTGGCCCTGTCCTGGATTCCTGTATTGGGTCAGTGCATTCCTGCCCTGAGGAGTTGTCCTTCGACGCCTGATATAACTTCCTTTCTGTCTGTCCCGGGGGTATCCCTGTTTCCATGGCTCAGGTGCCATCAATCCTTGCCCTTCCTGTCTTAGAAGTACTCCCTTTCTTGGGGCTGTCTGAGTCGTGTTCTGCTTCCTTGAGTTTCTTGCGGCTTCCTTTGGCCACGTCATAGCCAGGTTGACTTAAGGCTCAGTTGCTTTGGCGATTTCACCCTTAGTCGACAGCTCCGGGGTTCTACTTTTCCTTTGGGGTGTTTTGTGGAATGCCAACGTCGTGTCGCTCCTAGTTACTCTTGTCTCCTGGTTCCGCCCAGCCGATTCGTGGTCGTCTCACTGGAGCCTGGGTCCCTCTCATTACTTTCCGCTCGATTCTTCTTCTTTTTCGGTCGGGAATTTGCGTTGTTTAGACTCTCCTCAGCCGTTTATTATGTGGTCTCTAGGTGCTCCTGTTTCGTTCTGTTAAAATTGTTGCCTCCTCTTCTTATCCTCCACTTATTCCTTCTCGGAGCTTGTCTTCTTGCTTCGTTTTCTTCTAGAGACCTGACACTCCTTTGCTTTACGCTGACTTCTTCTTGGGAATCAGGAGTGGTTGTACCTAAGATCCGGAGCTATCGTCCTCTACCTAAGTCTGACTTCGGGGTTCTCTCTTTGAGGCTTGATGGTTGATTCTTTTGCCCCTCCTCTCTTCCTTTGCATTTCCCGCTAGTTTTGGCCTGCTCTCTAGTTCGATTTTTAGATGGGTTCGCCTTGTATTGGGTGGGTAACTTCTCCTCACTTGTCCATGCAGTTGTCGTCTCTATAGAAATTGGATGTGAACTCAGGTTTCCTTAGTTGGAGCTGATCCTGCTGGCACCGGACTCTTGGGGACTGACTTTCTTTCCTTGGTGGGATTCTTTTACCTGTCCTGCTGTTTGTCGGGTCGTTCACCTTCATCATTATTATTTTGTCCCTATTGGGTTGGTTCTTAATTTTTCTAGCACTATTCACTGAAGAGAGGGTCGCCTGTTTATGAGAGGTTAATTAGATATGGTTGCTATCAGATGCTTCGGGATTTGTTCATTTTTTAGTGTCTTCCTTTCTCTTGTTCCTTTTTCTCGACACTCTTTTTCTTGTTTCCTTATTGTACTTATCCATCCTTACGGGACTACAGGATTTGCTCTGTGGATTTGACCCGTTTCGTCGCGTTCTGCCGGTTCTATGCCCCTCTCCGATTCAGCTCTATCCGCTTGACTATTTCTCACTCGGCAGTTCGGAAACCGTGGGGATTTCCTTCGATGGTTTGTACTCCATCTGCCCGAAGATATTCTGGGGGCTTTATTCCATTGTTCTTTAGGATTTGGCTTAGGACTCTTTTTGGATTTTCTTTCACTTAGGCTGCGGAGTTGAGATTTTTCGAGTTTCCAGGTTATTTTCCCTATGGCCTCCCTTTGAAGACTAAATTCCCTTTTTGAAGACTATTCCTTAGACGGGGGACTTGCTTGCTGAAAATGTACTCTGTCTCTGCAACTGCTGTATTGGGTCTCGTTTGATAGAGGTGGGTTCGGGTGTTGATTTTTCCTACTACTTGTTGGATTCTGTGGATTCAGCCTTCTATGATATGCCGCGGGGATTTTTGTCGGCTGAGTACTCCTCCCTCTGTTACTTGTTTGAGGAAGATTTCGGTACTGATCGATAGTACTGTTGCTTGTTCGTATTTCTGGGTGACTTTCCTTTTCCTTTTATGTGATCTGTTCGCTTCTTTCTTGTAGTTGTGCTTCTATGAGATTCCCTGCCTCGGTTTTGACTTGTTTTTACCTTCACCATCTTTGCGTATTTGTGCTCAGGCTTATCTGCAGAGTCCAGGCCGTTCCTTAATCTCTGTATTTTTTTTGGGGGCACAGTGAACTACTATTCCTTTTATTGTTGACGTATCTTATCCTTTCGGGGGTTCAAAGACTGTTCTTGGGGTGAATTCTTGACTTTCCTCTGCCCTTCTTTTTTAATGTCTATTTCGTTGCGTATCTGTTTCGCTTGTGTTTTGTCTTTTTACTCTTGCTGGTTGTGCCGTTGTTACAGTTTCTCCACTCCTCAGAGCTTCTTGCATGGATTCTTTGTTGCTGGGTTGTCTATCCTTGGTTCCCTTAGGATTTCTACTGCAGTTTATTTTGTTTTCAGTTTAATCGCATTTATTCTCGGAATTATGAAGAGTTATTGGGGGGCTTGAGATTTGGCTGCTGCTTCCTTGTGTGGAGTTTTTCATAATTTGCCTCGGTTCCTCCCTTATTGGTTGTTGCTTGGCTTTGTT
>NW_008481847.1:561597-565664 GCF_000524495.1 Plasmodium inui San Antonio 1 | reverse complement strand
GGTCCGTCCTCTTTTGAGGATCTAGTCATCACTAGACTCTTTCGGTTCGGGTAGTTTCTGTAGATCTGCCCTATACTTACGTAACAGACTTTGGCTTGTTGTCTTTGTCCGCTGGCTGAGATCTTGGCATCTGTTCTGATTATTTGTAAGGGAATAGAACTGCCTGATTTGTTATATTTCGGCATTTTTCCAGTCGTCATTTTGTCTAGTCCTCCGCCTCCGGTGAGGGGGTTTTGTGCTTTTTGGGGATGGGCTGTTTGGTTCCCTGGCTGCTTCGGTTTGAGCCTGCTTTCAGATTAAGATGGCGTGCCCGTCTCTTCTGTGGGCCTGGCTCCTCTATTAGATTGGGATGTGATGTGACGGCTCTTGAGGACTGTATGAAGGGGTGTTTCTCGGGGGTTTTCCTCTTGTTTGCTGGGATGGGTGGTTGGCGCCTTTGCTTTGTTTCGTTTAGCTCTGCTTAACGGTTGTAATCTTTTCCCGGGTGGTTTGTTTTCCAGATTACGTATTTGGTTTGAGGTAGTGGATTAATCTCTACTTTAAGGCGCTGGGGAGTTTTTTATCGTAGGACAGTTTTCGGTGTTCGGTTTTTGTTTCCGCAGTCGGGAGGTAGGCTGAGGTTCCTCTTTTGGTGGGAGGCCATCTTTTGCTGAGTATTTGTCTCGGATTTTATTTATCTTTCCTCTTAGACATTCCTTCCGTGGTTGAATCTAACTTGGGTCAGAGATTCCTTTCTGTTTTCTGTCTGTACTGACTTTATCCTTCGGTGGTTTGGGTTGTTTGACTTCGGTTTACTCTCTTGTTGAGTTTTTTGAGCTGGGTTGAGTGTAGTTAGTCTTCTGATTTGTTGTCTGGGTCTTCGTTTTTGGGAGTCTCGATCTGTGCCTTTAGTGATATATCAGAATTCATTGGTCGGATGGAAATAAATCTTTGAGTGGGAGTCGGGGTTTGCTAGGTCATTCGTCTTGTTTTTGGCTTCTTATAACCCTTTTTTGTTAGGTGGGAGGAAGGCTTGAGTTTGTGGCGTTCTGTTCCCTGCTTTGTTTGCGGTTTAGATTATCTGGGTTTTCGGCAAATACTGCTTTGTTCCTTGTTGTCTCTGTTGACTTTACTTGGTGGTGGGAATTGGTGGGGGGTTTCTTTTTTTTTTTCTTCCTTTGCTGTTGGGGAATTGACCATATTTGAGCATTTATTTTATTGCTCCCCGATTCGGCGTGGGATTGGGGGATTTGTTTTTTTTGATACTTTTTTCAGTTGTGTTCTTAGTTTTGGGTCATCACTACTTTGATCCTCTGTTGAAGTTAACTTTGTTCTGTTCCTTTTTTGGGGGGAGGATTTCTATTGTTGCGGGTTTCTTATTATAGTTGTTTTGACTTCGGATCATCTACTTGGACCTGACTCAGCCTGGTGATATATTATTTCTAGTGGGGGCTGGGCTGAGATTTTTGACGAATTTTCTCCTTCGGTCTGTTAAGGAAAGCTCATCGAGAATTGTTGTGTCAGGGTGATAGAGGGCAGTCGGCTTATCCGATCTTAGCGGTATTTTTGTGCTCTAGCGTCACTTGTTTTGGGGTTTGATCTTTTCCCTTTGGATTTGTCTTGAGGTGAGGCTCCGGTTGGCAATCTTTAGGTACTAATTATTCTTTTTGGAGTGGGAGCTTTGGGATTTTTGCCCGAAGTGGTATCGGTGGGAAATTTCTTCCTTCATTTGGGGGTGAATTTTCCCTCAATGAGAGTTCAGTCAGTCTTATCTTGCTCATAGTTTTGTTTGGTTATTTTTTTGTCTTATTAGTACTCTTTTGTTCAGGGAGATGTTCATGCTCTACGTGAGTCTATCGTAATAGTTCTAGTTGCTCGTCTCATCGAGGTTTAGGTCTTGTCTCGAAATTTGGATGTTAAGGTGTTATTTGTTTGTATGTTATATTCTATCCAGGCTCTATCGGCTGGGAAAGGGTTTTTCTTTTCTTCATAATCTTCTGTTAGGGGCCCTAAGATGTTCTTTGGGAGTGAAAGCTTCAGTTTCATTGTGTTGATTAAACGTGTGTTTTATTGTCATTTTGATTCTTCTGAAATTCTTGGGTTGGGTTATCTGTTTGGTAGTTTATTCTTTATCGTGTTAACAATTCTTCCGTGCTACTTTTTGGGTTGGGTGGTTTGAGGGTTTTCTCATTTAGTAGTATGGGCTCTTTGTTGGCGTTTCGGGAATTTGACAATATTGTTCTTAAGATATTGTTACTGGTCAGATCTGGTGGCTCATATTGCCTCCTATTCTTTAGATAGGTGTTTGGTACTTCCTTCAGTTTCTCCTTTAGAGATTCCTAATGTTTGTGGGGGCCTCCTAAAGAGATATTAGTTCTTTGGACTGTGTCCTTTCATTTATCACATACTTCTTGGGTGGATGTTGGTTTTTTATTGCCGTACGCTTAGGACTGTTCAACAACTCTTGTCTTTAGATTTTTCCGGTCTATGATTAGGTAGTGGAAATGAAATTTGTGGATTGACAGATCCAATAACATTTATTAGGAAATAGTCTTTCTGCTGATATTTGGATTGGGAAATTTGTCCGTCTCTTCCTCTCTTGATCTCTATGTCTCTTGTGTTTGGGTGATAATTTCCTTATATAAACTTATCCAAGTCATACTTTCATAATTGGTTGTTGTAGTTTTTCGACGCTTTCTTGGGGGAGTGGGGAGTAGTTTGTTGTTTTAGGTGTTGTCTTAAATAATTTTACTCAGGTGTGCCTGTTGGTCAACTAATCATTTTCTCCGACTGGAGTTATTCATACTTGCAGATTATGAGGATTGGATAGAATTGGATTTTCATGATTCTGTTCATTAGTAATAACATTTTTGTTAGTTGCCTCGTCTGTGCTGATCCAAACTGTCGTCTTGTTTGTTGGTATTTCGTCAATAAGACATTGGACACATTTAGTGGGGAATTATTGGACGTTAATCCCTTCCTGGATTTGATTTTATAATTTGGCTTTGGTTTGGTTAGACACTACTCTTCCATAGAGTTTTATACCCATGACTTATGGTCCTGCTTCAAATAATAGGAACGGAATTTTCGATTATATATCCTTTAATTCACACACTTCTTTGTCTGACAGGGGCATTGGGATTGGTGATGTCTATTCGTCAAAGGAAGAGTTTTGAAATTAGTCTTATCCTTCATATAATATTGTCTTTTGGATATCATGGCACCTCACTGAAGTTAATTCCTCATTTTATCTGTTGGTCAGTTATCATCCGAGTTGGGGAGTAATAATTTTTCTCATGGGTATGTTGTACAGGCTCCTTATTACTTGTGGAAGTTTTTCTGTGTCTTAGGATTAGCGCAGAATGGGTAGTTTTTTTTAATAATATCTGTAGTACATCGGTAGTTGTTATTCGGATTTAGATTTTGAACAGATATATAGAGTTTATATTAGTCTATTCTTTATATATTAATGCTACATTATGTATATTCCGCTACTCCAGATAGGATCTCTATTCATACGAAACTTTGGTATTCTTTGAGGAGGGATAAAGATAATGATACGGTTTGCAGGTTCATGATTTTCAAATCATAGTCCTCCGGGTATGTTTGCGTTTACTTCACAATGTTGTGCTTAATATATTGATACTACGAAAACATCCCCACTATTCACATAATAGTACTCTGGGAATGTTACCTTTCGGAGCGAATAAGTAATTTGCACACAATACTATTCCACACGCATGTGTACACTTCCTGCAACGATACTCTCCCAATCATGCAGTTCCACACATTATACGGCTGTAAATATAATAACACTCCAGGGAGTGCTATTAATTCCGGAATATGGTCCTTTTCCTATAATAGAAGCCTAGACGGTAGGCCATGAAGTTCCAAGGTTTTCAATAACTCTGGTCTTTCGATATCCAGAGTCCTAGCACAGTTGTGCACTCGAGGACCTCACACTAGGGAGATATGAGTACACTCACAAGACTACGCCGCAGATCATCCGTACGTTTTATACAATTATGCCCCTAAATGGACAGTACTTTGCAGATATCAGTATAGATCAACCATTAATACATTGATAT
>NW_008481847.1:559609-560347 GCF_000524495.1 Plasmodium inui San Antonio 1 | reverse complement strand
ACTACAACACGTATATCTGCAAACTTCATCCAATGATTTCATTCATATAATAGTATTCTTGAAACACACATACAAAGTAGAAATAATGTTAGCTTCTGAAGGTCAGTACTATTTAAATCATAGTACTCCGAGCACAGTAGTACTCATCCCCATGATGCTATTTCTTCCAGATCAATACTTTGCACACATGCAGACTATTAATATGATAGTATGCTGGGAATATCAACACTTGAAGTTAAAAAGTTATTCTCACACAAGCGTAATCTAAGGATATCCCTACACATCGTATAGCGGTGTTGCTAAAGTCAGGCAGCTTGACGCATTGCACGACTGTTAATATAATAATACTTTAGGGACTGTTAACAGTCCGTAACAGTAGTGTTTTTTGTATAATAAAGTCGGAAATGCTGGGCGTCGAGGTTTAAACCCTTCACATAATCGTGCTTCAGGCACATCCATAATTTGCGAACAACCCTGCTCTCTAAATGACGGTACTACGTACATATGAGTATACTCACAGAATACGGTTGAAGATTATGCATACTTCTAACCGAGGTATTGTACTGAGACAGAAATGCACAACAGATATTACCACAGCTCAAGTATTAGTAGATTCATATAAGAATACAGGACGAGACTTCGGCAATCTTCACTATTGGAAATCAATACACATCCGTATTGTGCACGCAATTTCTCTGCTGCCATATCCATACACTGGACGAGATAGTGCTCTCTAAA
>NW_008481847.1:557707-559599 GCF_000524495.1 Plasmodium inui San Antonio 1 | reverse complement strand
TTCGATATCCAGAGTCCTAGCACAGTTGTGCACTCGAGGACCTCACACTAGGGAGATATGAGTACACTCACAAGACTACGCCGCAGATCATCCGTACGTTTTATACAATTATGCCCCTAAATGGACAGTACTTTGCAGATATCAGTATAGATCAACCATTAATACATTGATATAACAGTACTACGAGAATCTCCGCATTCGTCACCATAAGAAATGGGGAAACATGTATACTTCCTTCTCATTTGCCTCTGTAGAATATGCATGCACTTCAAAGAATATTACCCTACGAATAATGACACCCCTCGAAAATCAGTATTCTTGACACAATAATACGGTTAACATTATAGTACCCCTGGCATAGCTCTACTGTTTAGACAAAATGATTGGAGGATACCTGTCGGATCTGCAGAATCGCCCAAGTCATATCATCCAGCCATTATACCAACATGACGACTCTTCAAATAATGCTATTCCAAGGACAGTTGTACTGATCAGGAGAAACTATTCTGTACATAAAATCAGTGTTCTTCAAGTAAACGTGCAATTCACACATTCATGTGTCCTACACAAAGGTACCCTCTATACGGAGGTACTATGGCAACTTTCACACGTTGCGTAACGGTTGGCAATCCTCATACGGCACAAAGCTAAGTCATAAATTCTACACCCCCCCTTACTTTACTTAATAATACGAGATTAACTTTGCCACTCATCAAATGGCATCGTACAAGCCATATCAGGCATCCTTAGATATGAGTACTATACATACATCTATAGTGTCCCCAGAACAGTACTCCAAGTCATGAATACTCCTTCAACGAATATCCTGTTCAAATTGAAGTATTATCCACACAACAGTACTGTAAACAGGACGGTACTTTCTGTATTAACGTACTCTATCAAAGAATCGTACTCCAAGGGTAATCTTACTCATAAAGGCAAAACATTTGACACATCATGCTTCCGTCCGTATAATAGCACTCCAGGTGATCCATATAGCTCCACTACTCGTACGCTTATAGAATAGTAGTATGCGGATTTCTAGACTCCTCACCATTGAGAAAGTACAGACAATGGTACTCCCTAAACAATAGTTATACTGGAATATCCATGGACTCCACTGAATAGGGCCGCTTATGTAATTAGAGCATAAACCCTGAATCCTTCACATACACTAGTACATGCACCACTATACTCGTCACATAATAGTAGTACACTTATATCCGCGCACATTACTGGGAATGGAAATCCACACCAGTATTGTCCAGATAATGGTATCCAGGGCGTCCCTGCATTCCTCAAATACCAATACAATAATGGTGTGACTACCTTCCCCATATGAGTAATACGAACACCTGGGTACGTATCATATACAGTAACACTGAAGGATATCCTTACCCTTTACATAGATGTGCTGCTCAAATAAGGGCACTGCAGGCGCAAGGGAACCGTTGAGATAACACTACCTTAGGACATCATCACATTTCACACAGTATTGCATTCAGCATGCCAGTGGACTCAACAGAATGACACTTTCCATATACTCACGCTCTTCACATGGAATGAACACTGGTATATTCGTGCTCCTCAAATAAAGGTACTCCAGCCGGTTTGAAAGGTTCAAACGATTTAGTTTCTCGTACATTACTTGTATTATTCCTCAACCCCCATAAAATGATATCGCTGGTATAGCTGTATACTTCACAACCATGGACACCTGCGATATGTTCCAGCTGCTTACACACTTCTTCTCCTTATATAATACTACAACACGTATATCTGCAAACTTCATCCAATGATTTCATTCATATAATAGTATTCTTGAAACACACATACAAAGTAGAAATAATGTTAGCTTCTGAAGGTCAGTACTATTTAAATCATAGTACTCC
>NW_008481847.1:557116-557697 GCF_000524495.1 Plasmodium inui San Antonio 1 | reverse complement strand
ACGACGCATTTGGACACTCCGAAGATATGAGTACGGCATATATTGATGTACTTTTCACATAATGATACCTCCACTCATGGATACTCCGCATTGGGATGTGCACTTCAAATGAAGGTATTATCCAAACAATCGTACTGTTAACAAGACGGTATCAATTGTATACGCACACTTTCCAACAAATAGTACCATAGATATAGTCCCACTAATGAAGCTACATAAAGGCAGAGACAATGCTATCCGTAATACAACTTCACTCCTGGAACATCCATACCTGAGACAAACATTTACTCTTAACATCATCATACTCCTGGAGTGGCAATACTCTTTAAGTAATAGTATTACAGATGGGCCCTAGGGGCTCCGCAATCCCACACGTCTTCTAATGAAGTCATTAGAGTTACATCAGGACCCTTGACATAATGATAACCCAAGGATAGGCTTATTCATCGAGGTACACCGCCTCACACATAACAGTAGTTTTCTTCAATTAACAGTGCACTTCACACATTAACACACTGGGCGCAGAAGTATCCTTCACATAAAAATAATACAGGAGTTGGTGCAATCTTCATACGATAGCT
>NW_008481847.1:555017-555569 GCF_000524495.1 Plasmodium inui San Antonio 1 | reverse complement strand
TGCCATATCCATACACTGGACGAGATAGTGCTCTCTAAATGACACTCGTGAAATATCAATATTCAACACACAGATGTGCGGTTCATATCATAATACTCCTGGCACCATAGTACTATCGAAACAATGGTTTCCCTAACATTTCTTAAAGGTTGTACAATCCCTTACTTCATATAATTGGACAATTAAACTTAAATAGACACCCTTTACATAATGGCACTTCAAAGACAAGAATGCTCATCTAGGCAAAGCATTCGGTACATAACCGTAATATTGTTCAAATGACGCAGCATTGAAGAGGACCATGCTGTTTACACCATAGTATCTCTCATATAAAACTATTACGGAAACGGTTATACCCTCCATGATGTAACTCTCTGCATAGGATAAAACATTATGCCATATATCTTATCCGCCTGAGCATACATTACTCGACAGTACTGATTTAAGTTTGTCACTCTTCGAATAGTAATATACGACGCATTTGGACACTCCGAAGATATGAGTACGGCATATATTGATGTACTTTTCACATAATGATACCTCCACTCATGG
>NW_008481847.1:526509-555007 GCF_000524495.1 Plasmodium inui San Antonio 1 | reverse complement strand
ATATCTTCATAATGACTCCACATAGAAAGAAAAGGAAATAAGTAGATCAGAATATTACGGAAGAAGAATTTTTAATAAAGAAGCATGACATACAGGAAAACATATCCGGAAAGATGCAACCTGGAAGGCATCTTCACAATGATGTAAAGTGAACAAACATTTTCACAATAATGGATGCAAAAGAACATCTTCAAGAGGACAAGACCGACAAACGTCGGGGAGATATCAGGAGAAAAAATAATCTTCATAAAAAAAATAGACAACGCAACAGGATCTTAATCCTGCCGCGGAAAACGAGCATATTCATAAAGGAAATCACACATGAAAGGACATGTTCGGAATGCCGTCGAAAAAGTACATCATCCTAGAAAAAGTGACACACAGAAGAACATCCCCAGGATGCCGCGGGAGGAAGGAGTATCCATATAAAACAAATAACACGGAACAATATATTCAGGGTGCGGCCGGAAAATAGTATGATAAAGAATGCCGTGGGAAACAAATATCTTAATAAGAAAGAATCCCTCGGAGAAAAATTTCTTTCCCGTAACATGATAAAGGGAAGAAGCATATTTACAAAGCAGCAATACGAAGCATAGAATGATATTCCAATATAACTATAACAACAGTGGTACTGACGTATACAACTTAAAATTGTATTATTAGATATTACAATTACTTAGTACAGATATGAAGGTCCATAATGGTGTCCATTAATACTTCTGGTATTCCCTCTCTAAATCAAATGTATATCTATACAGTGTTTATGTCTTGTATCATAATAGAACATTATGAATATCCTCTTTAATATGATCCCCTTCTTAGAGTAAAACCTATCTTTGAGTCCCTACCAGAATTTCGCACTTTACTGTATACATATGTGAACGGCATTACTCCACATTTGAGAATCCTGTTTTACATTAAGGGACAATAACGGCTCCGTAAAGTATGCATATTGACTTAGTCAGTTCCTTGTTTAGATAAGAAGGCTAAGACTTCTCTAGAAGATATTTAGTGGAAAGAATGAAGACTCTTCTTATGCATAATAAAATGTCAGTAAAACATTGCATGAATGAAATGATTCATAAACATCCCTCATAAATAAATATAAATACTTCCATTAATAATTACTTTAAGGCGCTGAGGTAGAATATATTAATAAAGGACTACAGTATCGTTCCTAATTCCTAATAAGAACATTTAAACCGTATGTCCCTATTTTTCATACATAAACGACAGTTGCCTTTATGTAATGACACGGATAATAGTTTAAAAACAAAATAATTAACATTTGCTGGAGAAATTATACAAAATAGAGCTAGGCCTGCTCACATACTATCATTATAGTGAAGAGTCCATTTTAGTAAAGCAAACATACACCAGAAGATTCTTTCAACCTACTGATTGTCTGAGACATTCTTATCTGAACAGGAAAGATGCCCATTTCTTCCCTTAGAGGGGGGTTGATTCTTCCTCTAAATTTCTTTCTAATTCTCATGGAAGCCTTCCTCCATGCGCATACAAATAGATATAAAAAGTGAATATGGCAAATTAACAACGAATAAAAAACATTTAAGATATTCTTATCCCAGATTGGGAAAACATTTTCTTCCAAATTAATAATAGACATGCTAACAGCCCTCTTGCCACTCATTATCTGCTTTCCTGTTCCAAGTAGTAACAATAAATTACTGATATCTTTGTGATTTGACACCTAAAAAATCAGTCGAATAATGTCTCCACAATGCGGGTATACACTATGATATGTCATAGATATAATTTTATAGAAAAACCATGTTTATTCAGACTGCACACAACATTAATACAGAACGGTAATCTAACAATTCCGATATAAACCATGGATTGTCCGCCATGACATTATCATCCGTCTATATTGTAAGTATAAGTAAAAAATCTCTCAATTTCGTCTGAACTATGGGAATACCACCAACTAATGAGCGCCATTTAGATCTGTGTACATGGAGAGACAAATAAATTTGCCCCGCAGTATTAATCTTCTCCAATTCGGACAAGGCTTCATAAGCCTATCTGTAGGAAAACAGTAACAGGATCTATACGCTTTATCCGCTACCTCTTGTCTGTATTTCAAGGTGGTGATATTAGAATGATTGACTTTGTTCTGCAGGATAGGACATAAAATACAAACAGTCATAGTAAGAATATATCACAGTTGTTCCTGAGTAGCAGCAATAAGCATGATATCTGTCACTGCAATTCTTATTATCCTCAGATAAATACAAAGAATAATTTAATGGGCGTCACGTATACATATATTTTTTATGAGCACACAAACATTCCAACAAACAAGTGGAATCGATAACCAACAACATATCTCCTCTATGAGTTGATCGAAAAGTTGTGCAATACTCTCCTATAACCGCCTGTACTCGAGAGTCCATTGTAACAATTCCTCGTAAAAACAGGAAATCAAGGGATAAATACAAGTCCTTCAACATGTGTTCACAGATTTCAATAAAAAAATTCAAAAAATCGTGAAGCACCCAACGTGTTGTATACCCCTTCCATAATCATCATATCATTAAAGGGGATTCATAATTCACAGGAACAAATAGCAAGATAGACATTCAAATATGAGAGAGAACCCATGAAAAGGAGATCTTAAAACAGTATGGATTGGGATTAATATAGATGAATATGTGCTCTATAATTAGGCGTGTCATCGCCACATGTATGACTCCCCGATTTTACAAATATATCCTATGGGAAAAGGATGAGAATAAAAAGGTCAAGGAAATAGCACTAGATCCGTAAGACTCTTGTTCCTCTGTATATATCTCAATGAAGGAAGCGGACAGAGTCTCAACATTGACTATTCTGTATCTTTATATTAACACGATTAAGATATATTGGATATGGGGAGAATAATTAGGCATCTACAAATATATCTCTTCTTGGGGGTTCCCAGAAACCTAAAAGGAGACAAGACAGAGAAAGTAAAAGAAGGCGCCGTAGACAAACCCAGATAGCGCGCGATTACGGCGGGATGAAGGAAATAATAAAGTAAATCAAACGGAAACGGACACCACCTCGACACCCAGAGTGAGCGATGATGCTTATGAGCGGCTGCTTGAGCTCCAAACTGTAGATCCGGAGCCCACAGCAATAAATGGTTAACCGTAGAGAATAAACTTTAGAGTCTGATGACACAACCAAAAACAGGAAGGACAAACCTTAACCATAGAACTTTCAAAATAGATCAAACACCGCGGGAAATCGAGCTTGAAAACCAAGTAATACAACAAATATCAAGGCCTTAAAAAGTAAAAAACCAGAAATACAAGATGGCGCCCCAAATTAATACCTGTAGAAACTACACGTGATGACTAAGGCGAAAAACTTCGGCGGGATACCCTAAAGAATAATAGGAGAAAATAAAAAAAACCACCATGCAGCATGAGCCATAGCACATACACCTCAGCAATGCACAGTACACATACACTATAGAGCGTAAAAATAAGGAGTGCAAGAACAACCGTCTACTTCATCAGAAAGAAGTAGACGCTAAACGTATCCGCTCATAGGTAAAAAGTAGAGCTGAATCAGCAGCCATGAAATTTGAACCGAAAACCTTCAAGATACGCCACAGGATCCTAAGCATAAGCCGGTGAGAAATAGGACTACACCGCAGAAGTAAGGCGGCACATGTAAAGAATTAACCGTAGGGATAAAAAGTAAGGAGTACCAGTACAAACTAAACCACAGGACTCACCAATAAACACTGGAGGCTGAGCCATGTAATATGAAGCTTAAACCCCAAAACCTACAATCCAGACACTAGCCCCTAGATCGTAAACCCCTGAAAATGGTCACAAAACAGCTGAGGCATAATTAGTGACCCTTAGGCGTCTAAAGTTACTTATCGCAAGATGCAGGTGAAGACTAAAGAGTAGAAGCAACAACCCGGCAATAGACTTAAAGATGCTGGCGTACACGTAGAGGATAAAGCCTGACAGATAAACTCAGGAATGAAGCCATAAGGATAAGAGATAAAGCATGAATCCTAAACATTAAAAAGGGAAGGGTGCAGAGTACACGATGCCACCATACAGAGCGACAATGAGCAGAAAGAACCGTACCATGGATAAAAAGTAGATGAACCGGGTGTTTAAAAGATGCCACATCAATCGGTACAGTACCTGCCTGAACGACGGGCAGTACAGGTACACCCTCTAGAAGGGGCTGTACTCTTTAGCACTGTTCCATAAACTATAAGCCATCAAAATTACAACCGGCTATCCAAATAAGGAGGGGAACAGATAAGACACGAACATAAGCAATA
This sequence comes from Plasmodium inui San Antonio 1, assembly GCF_000524495.1. Lineage (NCBI taxonomy): Eukaryota > Apicomplexa > Aconoidasida > Haemosporida > Plasmodiidae > Plasmodium > Plasmodium inui. Next base: position 550,686 of record NW_008481847.1, on the reverse strand, counting down.
ATAAGACGAAGCTTAAGCGTAAGAAACCAGTGCAGGGGAGCAGATTACCGACTCTGCCATGGAAAACATAGGATGATGGGGAGGGGCCCAGACTGACAAAATACAGCGACACCGTAAAAGTCAGCTCTCCCCGCCTTAGCAATGGATGTGCAAACAAGTGCCTGAAGCACACTTCATCATCACTAAACCATAAAACATACACCCAACCCCATGGACGTTAGAGCCTACAATTTAACAAAGCAGGGCAAAGGCTTAAATTCCAAACCCTTAATCCTAGAGCGGAAAGTTGAACATTGTAGCCTAGAGGATACACCCTAAAGAATGAAGAATAAGAAATGAAATCTACAAGGAAGACCTATAACCAATAAATATACGGACGGAGAAATAAACAATCAGGTCTTAAGGAATAGACCCTGGAATGACGCCACGAGGTATCAGCCATGGCCATAAAGCCTAAATGTGCAATATAGACCTGAGACCTAAACAAAAAAACGTGAAAAATGAAATAATAGGAAGCAGAAAGGGAAACCAAAATATGAGCAGCGGAACATACAACGTCAACCCCGAAATCGAGAACCTTATACCTTGAATCTAAAAGGTAAACCGTAAAGGAAACACCCTGAGAGGGGAACAGTGAAGTATACACAATAATTAAGAACCCACCGGTCATAACAGACGACCTTAAGGCATAAACCTAGCAGTGCCCCCTGGCCCTTAAAGATCCCCCCAGCCACAGTAGATCTGTACAGTAACCACTACGGGTAAGTCGGGAAACCTATCAATCAACCCCATGACCTAAAGAATAAAACATGAGAGATGACGTCCTGAAGGAGAAACCGTAGAGGGTAAAATTCAAAGCCTGAAAATCAAACTTAAATACAAACCCGTAGCTCCTAAATGCTAAATCTTAAACTATAGGATCTAAGTATAAGAGAAGGACCATAAGCTTCCAACAGTAAAAACTAAACCGGGAACGAAGCCTTAATCAAGCAAACACTACTGGAGGATTCATGAGTGAGGGCTGATGACAAGAGGCGAACAACACAGCGCATAGACACTAAGATAGAAAGCATACCCGCCAGGATAGAAATAAACCCCTCTAAGTTTAGGAAATACAGGCTATGCAATGAAATCTAGACACTAAACGGGAAAATAGGGCTCATATCTGTAACATACGCCATAAACGTTATGCGTAAGATTAAATCGAACAACCAGACACCTAAACGACAAACATAAATGCTGAGCACAAAACCCAAACTACCCTCCCACAACACCTAAATTGACCCGATAAAACCAACACTGTAAGAAATAAATCCCTCAAATTAAAACTAAAGCATAAACCCTTCACCCTGAACCCTGAAACTCTAACCGGAACACGGAACACGATGAACGCAAAGAATCAGGCGTATACCCTCTCGCTTATGACTTCGAGATTAACACGCCAACACTGAAGCATACCGCCTAGAGACAAAAACCTAAACCAGGCGCCAGAGAAATCATACGCTAAACACCCAATAATAAATCAGAAACGTTAATCCTGCCTCATGATCCCTAAGAGTTAACTCCAGGACCATAACGTCAAAAGCCTGATCTTTACTACCTAGAAGCTGAAGCCTAAACCCTAACACCTGAAGCCGACACCTGAATCCTGAACCGGGAGTCTTGAACCATAAACCCTTGAACCCTAAGGACTAAGGACTCAATCCTAATCCCAGAATCCAGAACCTGAAAACTTGAGAGGTAAACCAAAACCGTAGAGGCTCAAACACTGAAGTCTAAAACCTAAAAACTAAACCGTAAAAACGAAGCCCTGGAATCTAAATCGTAAACTATAGATCATGAACCCTAAACCGTACACCCTAAGATCTAAACCCTGCCCCCTGAAGCAGGACGGGAAATGAAAGAGACTGAAACATGAAAACTAAGAACTAGAGCGTAAACCCTGAATCCTGAAACGTTAAAGCGTGATCGCTAAGCGCTAAATCCTGAACCCAGATCCTTGAATATTAAGCCTTGAATCCTAAAACTGAACCATAAATTCAGAGGAGTTGATACACGAACCCTAAAACGTGAATCAAGAAACGCCAAAGCCGCAAATCTAAGCCATAAAACTAAAGCCTCAAGTCCTGAACAACTAACCGAACACCTGAATCGGAACCCAGAAACTGAACCCTAAACCTAAGCCTGAACCCTAAACCCTAAACCCCCTAGACCGTAAACCCGAGCCCTGAACCCCAAACCCCAAGCAGAAAACTCTAAACCGTGAAACGGGAACCCTGAAGTTTAGAGCCAGGATGCCTAAATCCTAAGCCAGGAAGCCTAGACTATAATCGCTGAAATTAGAAACCTTGGACACTAAAGGAAATGTTGAGGCGTAAAATTACTAACTGGACATTGAGCCGCAAATCCTGAACCCTGAACCCATAAACATACAACGTGGACCCTATACATAAACCGTAAACCCTACCCCTTGAACCTCAAGACTGTACACCGAGCCGTGAGCCCTGAACCGTAGGCTCCAAACCAAATCCTACATTCCACAGTACTCCCATTCTACTCCCCTGGGAACCCCAAATTCCTTTGTCACCCCCTGGATCCTAAACCATAATGCGCCAATGCTAAACTCCCCGGCCCCCTTCCGTGGCCCACACGTTCCCCATTTCGCCTCCCAATGCCCTCTTCTTCTTGGGGAGGTGACCCGCAGCCAAGAAGAATTGAGGGTCTCCTCTGACTTCTAGACTTCCCCCTTCTCCTCAGAAACTCTCCTTTGGTATCTATCAGGTCTCCCCCGTTCGCCTCCTATGCGTGTTATCCATTCCTCCGGGACGGTTGAAGGGGGTTTCTGCCTTAGTCCTCCCTGCGCCCTCAGATCATTTCCCCCCTTCTCTAAGGCGGGGTGGTTGAGGCTCTGACATAAACAAATTTGTCACGATTTCTCCTCTCTGGCGCTGCACCGTCTAAAGTCTCCGACTGCTTCAAGCGTAGTGTCCCCTTCCTGTCCCTGATTTTTCCTGGTGTTCCCAATATTCTATATATACCGTAAGCACCTGCCGACGCCATTAATAATGTCCCGATTCCTCCCGCTACGCTGCCCCAGAGGCCTGCTCCGCTTCCCCCCATATAGCTTGTGGTTTCCAGTCGATTGTCTTTTCGGTCTCGAGTTCCCTGTTTTCCTTGGCTGAAGTCTGAAGTTATTGCCTCTGTCCCCTTCCCCCCGGTTCTTGTTGAACTGCTTCCGTTTCGGGAGCCTGGGGATTGTCCCGCTGATTGTTCGCCTGTGGAGACTTTTGAGGATTCTTCCTGAAGGTGCCCCCCTGCCCCCTGCCTGTTTGATATGGGGTGTGTTTCAGACTTTGCCTCCCTTAAACTCTTATATCCCCATTTGCCCTCTAATGAAGACGCTTTCCCGCTTAGATCTGTTTTGAGTCCACAACTGAAATCCTTATCTATCACTCCTTCCGTATAGATGAGACTCTGTACTACCTCAAAGAAATCATTCCCCCCTAAGGTATACTGTTTGCTACCTCCCACGTTATACCCTCCGTCTGTAAACCATTCCGACATAATCCTATCTGCCATCGATTGGCTGGACCACTTCCTCAATAAAGTGTAAAATTGGTCGCAACCATCCTTATCCAATTCTACGGTCTCTCCCCCTTTTCCTTTTGTATGATCCATCTTAAAAGATTGGACTAGCATCTCTATTATGTCACGACACACTCTCAAGGTCTTTGCATTTTCATTGCTCCAATCCATTGGGCTCCCTCGCGCATATTTCTCCCACTCCTCACTCCTTCCCCGCTCGGGACACTTGCTCGCTTGGTATGTTCCTCCGGTAATCCTCTTCCCCGTGTCATTGGGTTTACAGGCCCCCTCCTGGAATATATTTCCTCTTCCCTCGGTTTTACTCAGATTGGCAGCCCATATGGCTAACCCTATACAAATTGATGCTGTATGCTTCATGACTCCATCTATCCCTGGCTCGCCTTGTTGTTTTAACCTAGATCCTTCTCCCAGAGCTTGGATTACTGGGTTTGAGGTCGCATTCTTCAGATCACACAACGTCCAGTTATTCTCCCCCTCCGAGCCTCCCCCACAAGTTCCGGTCTTGCCGCTCAATATATCCAGCATATAGCCGTAAAAAGGAAACCCCTTCTGTTGCTGTAAGGACATCCTTATAACTCCTTTCTTAATTGATTCCACTGTTCTATTTCTTAATGATAAAGTGAAAACTTCTCACACTCATTGGCCTTACCCTTTTCCGGTCAGGCTCTGGTATTAACTTTCATATTTAGGTTCTCTCTATTCCTTTGCTCATATAAGTTTCTAAGGTTTAGACCACTCCCCTTCTCTCAGGCTTTTTTTGATCCACAACGTTCATTCCCTGCCCTCATCAAGGTTTCTTTGGGGCCCCGCTTGGCCTTCGCCCCCCTCTTGGGAGTTATACAGGATTTCATTCTCCTATTCCTCCCTTCTCTCTTGCTCCTTGTCTTCAGGCTTCCCCCGTCCGGCTCCCTTCTCATTCTTCCTGCCTTTCTCCCTCCGGCTATGCCTGGCTGCCCTACTGTCTTTTCTGATTGCTCTGCTCACGGCAATTTGTTCTCCTTGGGTGATCCTTTCTTCTCCCCCGCTACTCCTTGCCCTTATCCCCTCTGCCGACCCTCGGGGGTCCCTTGTAGGTTCCTTCTTCGGCTGATCCCCTTTCACCTTTAGGCACTCTGGCGCACTGCTTTCACCTGATAGGAATTTTCCCCGCCTCTTTCGTTTCTAGGTCCTGTCTCAGGCGTCTCCCTCATCTAGAGTTTTCATCCTTGCTTTACTAAGATGAATTTGTGCCCCTCTTACCTGTTCCTATCTACTCGTATCTTCTTTCGTCTCGGTTCTATTGTCCGCCCTCCCTTCTCCTGGAGGAGGGTTGACTTATCTATTTCGTCACTTAGACTCTTGCTTTTTCTGATAAGAGATATTAAAGATGCCCCTACTCCTTTTCCAGAGCGTATTCCTGCCTGCTTGATTCCCGTTACATCTGCCTCCGCTTGTGCTCCCCGCCCCGGATGTCTTCTCTAGTATCCTCCCTCCTACTTCTCAAATTCTCACCTACAGCTCCGTCTAGCCTTCTTGTTCTCTCTTATGTTCCTCCTCCTTCCCCTGAGGCGACTTCTCCCTCGGGACTCCTGCCCTGATTACTTGAGCCACTCACTTAGTTCATCCAAGTCTGGGTCCTGTCCTTATCCCCTCCCGTACATCCTCCCTGTTGTTGTTGTTCCAGTGATTATCTATCATCTGAGGGCACTTATTCGCGAGACCTGTTTGCCCTTTGCTTAACCAGCTAAATTTTCTCACGCCTATAAGAAACAGTATCCTTGACCTTGCTATAGTCTCTCTTATCAGATTTATAAGGGGTGCGTACTTAAACAGCCCTCATCCTTCCTTGTTATAGGGGATCCTATTACGGTGCCTGTTTCTATTCCTTCTCACTCGTAATCTGGCCGTTATATGGCGCTTCTATTAATAATAAATAATTCCCCGCCGCCTCCTTAAGCTGGTCCTGCTCATTCGTTCCTAGGCTGATTTCTTCACACTTCTGGAGTTCTCAACTTTGCGGTTCCTATTCCGTTCAAGGCGAGGCGTGTTCCTTGCCTCTTGGGGGTTTCCTTTCCTTGAACACTCCCCCCCTTTTCTTAGGATTCTGCGATTAGTGCAACAAGGCTCTACTTTAGAGGTGAGTTAGGTTGTTACACAAGGATTTCTCCTGATTTTGGCATCTGCCTTGATTGCTACTCAAGAGGAGACGCCTCATGTACCTCCCTTTTAAACGATTTCATTGGCTTCGGACTACTTGGACACTTCAATATCTTTTCCTTCTTTCAAAAAGACTCATTGTTGTTATGCATTTCCTTGAGGAATGCTACTGATTATTACAGCTTGGACCTGTTGTGGTGGGGTGCGGTAGTTTGATTAAAGGACTATACAATCTTGTAACCTGCTTGTTCATTCCTATTTTAATCACTTCTTGCTTTGGATGAGTTTCTTTATCAATCCTAGGCGGCTTCAACTTCTTAATTCCGGATCTGACGTCGTTCCCTCTTCACGCCTTCGGGCTTCCGCAGAGGGTGCTTCTTGGGCCTCAGACGTTCCTTGATTCCAACCCCCATGTGGTTTAACGGTTTCCTTCTTTCAGAATTTTGTGCTGTCCAGTCTTCTGGGCATCAGCTATTTATCCCTGTTAAGTATTTCTCCTTTGAGCTGCCATTTGGATGGGCTTTCCCACTTACTGAAGTCATGTGGTGGTGAAATGCTCTCCTGACTTGAGCCTATTTCTGCTATCTGCTCCTGCTGATTCATCGTTGGAGTCTTGTCTCTTTTCCTTCTGGATTTCCTTATGCGAAAGACCCCTATCATTCCTTGACTGGGTTTCCCCCAGATTTTATTTCCTCCCCGTCTTTCCCTATCTTCGCTTCTGGCTCCTTTAGGGAATTTGATTTCTTCCCCCCAGGCGGATTATTACCCGCACATCTAGTTCTTCTAACCTGTTATCACAACAGTGTTCATGACTCCTGCGGTTATAGTATTCTCTGCTGGGATCTTTTGATTAGGATATGTATTTTGGCATATATGGATTTACATAAAGGCTGGGATCAGAGGATTATGTTAGGGAGTAGGTGTCAATTGGTTGGGGGAGATACAGAATTTTGTTTTAGACTCAGGATTTAATCTTGGACTGTTAGATGTTTTTCAACTATTTTTCTGCTTGGGCCCTTTCTTTACTTTTTCTGCTAGTCTGTTCGTATACAGGGCTCATCCTCCTTCCTATCTGTTGTCCTCTTTGTAAAGCCGTTAATTTACTTAAATATTCTCCTTCGTTAGGGATCCGTCTTCTTAGGTTTCGTGAGATACTGGGCGCCTTCTGTTGCAATTACTGGTAGTCATATTGCCTGTCTAACTTCAGTTGTTCTGCTTTGTATCTACCCATACTTTTTGATTTGCCCCTATTCTCGTATTCATTCCTTCCCTTATCCAGGCCGGCGTTATACTCCTTGTGGGGCACTATTTAGCTAACTACTATTCTAACGGGGAGGGATTCGAAGATGGAGATGCGGTTCCTTTAGGCCCTTGTCCCTGGGTTAATCCTGGATGTGCTCACTTGGCTTGGTCCAATCCTCCTCTGTCCTTCGTTCCCTACACGGATTCGGGCAGAGCTTAATGGGGCTGGATTAGCAGACTTTTCTATTCTGTGGGTCCCTTTGGGGTCCTAATATTTAGTTATTCAGAAATGAGTAGGCTCTCTTCTCTCACCCTGAAACCTGAGGGAGGTTTCTACTGTACCATCAAATACTACTTAGCCTGTCATTTTTCTCTGGCAACGCGTCTCTGCTTCGCGTCGCTTTGTCCAGCATTGTGTACTTGTCTCGGTATTAGGATTACTTGTAGGTGTCTTAATATTGCTTCATTCGCTTCTTTTCTGTTACTGCTCTGCGAACTAGTATGGCCGTGGTTTCTCATTGGAAGTCTTCCGCAGGGTAGAATTCTTTGGAGTATTGGTCATCCAATCCTTCTTCCCTCTTATCTGTATCCTGCTGAACTAACTGCTTCGCGTGTCTGTTCTGTGACTTACTTTTTCCGCGCCTGGGGGGGCTCCCAGATTCCTCCTATGCTATTTTAGTCCCTGTAGGGTCTCCTGGGGAGAATTCTATTCCTGCTGAATAGTCTCGTCTTCCTTATTCCTCTGACAACGAGTCCTTGGGGACTGTTATTCATCCGTCTGGACTCTGTTCTCTTCCTCAGATTTATCCTTATCCCCATTACTCTTGTCCAGTTAGGTTGCTCCGTGGCTCCTTTCTTGGGGCCATTATCTTATGGTTATTTCATTAATATCCTGGAGAGATCACTTTTTTAGTTGAGCTCCCTTTTGGGTTGTATCATTGGCTGGTTTGGACCGGGCCAACTCTGAGGTGCCGTTGGTCCTAATCTCGACCAGTCCTGTCTCTGGAGATACTTTATTTCTTTAAAAGTGACCCTAATAATTATTCTCCCCCAGGCGATTAGAATTTTTATCTATTCTTTGCCCCTTTAAGTAGGTTAGCTCTAAGGCCGATGCCTATCACTCTTTGTCTTGCCCTCGGTGATAGTTTGCCCATTGTAAGTCTCACTGGGAGCTGATTTTGGACTTCTATTATTAATAGGATTCCATTATATTGTTATAATTGCATTTAGTTCAGGCATTGGAATGCTCCACTGGACTCCTCACTTGTTTCGTCCTTCTGTTTCTTCACTTTTGCTCATTTTGGTAATTCGTTACTTATCTTTCTATACTTCTCTCACTCGTCTTAATATGATTTCTTCACTTTGGTATATATTTTAGGCAAGAAATTGAGCCCCCGTTGCGCAGTCTCTTTGGAATTGAGTTCCCCTCAACTAATAATTTCATGCTAGCTTTCGCTAATATACTTAGGCTTTCGCCTTTGGAGTTTTCCACGCGTGTGGCTTATTATTGGGGATACTCTCTGATTATTCTTTCAGTAGTTAATCGATCATATCTATACTTTGAATCCCTCCGTTTCTGGGGGTGCTGAGCTTTCTTTTGATCTATGATTTACTCCTTAAAAAATATTTTCGATCCTTTGGAGCTAATACTCATATGCCTTTCTACGCGCTTCTTGTGCTATTCTTCGTTAAAATGCTTTCCATTAGCTCCCTGTCAGGCATGGGGGTCGCCTGATTGTGACCTAATGATGCTTCTTCTTCTCCTGTTTTCGCTTTCTTTATCTTTTCTATATCTCTCCTTACTGTTTCACCACGCTAGAATTTTCTCTACTTTTAAGGGTTACATTGTTTGCCTTACTTATTTCCTTTGGTTACTTATATATACATTCTGAAATCCTTTCTTAATCCCTCTGGTTCTCATTAGGGTCATAATTTGTGCCTGTAGGGCAGCCTTAAAGGAAGGCCTCATCAGAATTTTTCCTCCCCCTCGTAAACCCCTATTCGGCTCCATGGGTGCTTGTCCCTAGGGTGCTGCCACTTCCGGATATAAGACTCTTCCTTGCAACTTCTGTTATATTGCCCTTTCATATTTGTCTGGGTAACCTGTTGTTTTGTTGGTGGATTTTATGCCTCTAACTGATATTTCATTGACTAGTGTTTATCCCTAACTCATTCTCAGTCATCATCACTCATTTTTACTTTCCGGTGAATCATTATTTACAGAGGGAGGCGTGACTTTGATTCGTTCTCTAAAATTACGGAACGTTATGGGGGGAGTTATCTGCTTGCTTAATGTTTAGCAGTAGCCCCCCTGGTTCGCTCCGTGCTTTTACGTCCCCTTCGTTGCTCCCCCCCTCAGATTAGGGTCTGAACTTTCTTCTCAATTAATTTAGACTCTTATGTTATATTTTCCCCAATCCCTGCTGTTGTTGTATTGAGTCAGTGGGATTTGTTTATACTGGATGACTTCTTGCTACTCCTCCCTTCGAGAAGCTCGCCATACTTCTCTGGCCTCCTTTTCCCTGTTTCTTCGACAAGAAATTGTGATAGGCTACTTTCAATCTTTTCAACGTAGGGGTCCCCTGAATCTTTTCCGTTCCCTCACCTTTACGCCTTCAGTAGTTCTTCTGCTAGTCGTTTGGGGCATTTGTGTGCGTGGTCTTGCGGGGGAGGGAGTTTCCCTTGTGAGATCCTTCAATTGCCGCTTCAACTACTGTCCATATTTCTTCCTTCTCGTCGATCTGTTCCACAGGGGTTTTAGCTGGAGGGTTGCGATATCCCTCCGTAACCTTAGGCTGGCTTGTCCACTTTCTGATTTGGAAACTTCAGCCTCCTCGTGGCTTCCACTTTAGTCCTGTTCAGATTTTTTTATTTGGGTTGGGACTATTAAAGGCGAACTGACTTCAAATGCTTCCTGTGCTTTCTGGGGTAGGGTATTAATACTCAGCCTGTGGGACTCAACCCTAGCGTCCCCACTTCATCCCCTGTTGGCCTCTTTGGATTATTCCGGCGGATACGTTGCCCTGAGTCACTTTTGAGCCTCCTCTCATTGACTTTGACTAACCGGCTTCACTTTAATTACCTTTCCCCTGGCTCCGCGGTAGGTCCCTCTTACGCGTTTGTCTTCTTCCTTTTTGATTCAGGGACTCTAAGGTGTTCACGCCATCTTACTCCACACGGAGTGGCTGGATTATCTGTCGCTGCCACTCTGCTTGAATCATTAATTTTCCCTAACCTCTCCTATCTCGCAGGGATCTGTGCCCTATTCTGCCCTCAGTTAGTACACTTCCTCGCACACTTCCTGTCCTCCTCTCCTGGTTGTTATGGGGTAAATCCTCCTGCTCCTTTGTTCGTCTTGTTCTAGGTTTGTTTCTCAGTTTTATTCCCTAATTCTCCTGTACTGTCCTAGGATCCCGCCTACTTTTCCTCTCCCTTGTCCCCAGTCATTGAGGACTCATCGACTACTGTTCAGGTTTCAACTTGATCACGCACCCGGACCCCTCAAGGGCCCCCGCCTATTCCCCACATCTGCTGCTTTCTTCGGGAATGTCTCTCGGTTTCCTTTGATTCATCTGAGCTCATGAATAATACCCTGATCATCTAAGAGACTTCCCTTTCTTGCCCTATTGCACCCCCTCGGGAGTTAGGCCCTTCGTTCTCATTTATTATTGCTTCCCCCCTCCTTGGTGCCTCACGCCCAGGTTTCCCCTTCTTCTTGACTTCCTTGGGTTCGGGATTCTTCTCTCGGACTCTATACGCCACGACGTTCCGTCCCAGCTGCAAGAATTATTCTATTATGTCAACTCACTATTCTTGCCTTATATAAATATATCCCTATATCACTCCAGAAGAACTACTTCGGCTTCTTCTTCGCTTCCTCCCGCTAACTCGCCGGGGGTCGTTTTTACGCTTCCTCTGCTACTCACTTCATACTCTATAACCTGCTCATATACGCTTCAGCGGACGGCTGCAATTTGGTTCTAGTATAGAGACTTTCCTTTGGGCTTCGCATAACTCTGCGGTTTGGTCTTTGGCTTAATTTATTCGTTTAGATATACTCGTATTATCCCTATTGCACTCTTATTTTTATGGTGTTGGTGGTGGGGGGGAGGGTGTGGGTTACTCCTTATGGGTTTAACATATATAATCCTAACTGTTGTATTGTGTCTCTTGGATTTCTGGATTCTTTTATGCAAAGACGGGGTGACGGGTGCTTACCTCCATATTGTGTTGATCAACTTCGGCTCCCCCCCTCGAGGGTTTCGTCTGCTCCTGCTATTTCTCTATGCCCGTGGCTCCGGGGTAAGCCTAAGTCATAACATTTGATGGTATACGTATCAGCGGGCTTATTCCTGTAGAGGCATACCTGCAGTAAAATTCTGATTTAGCTCCTTTGGTGTTTTATCTTAGTGTTTCCCCCTCTCCTATTTGCCCCTTCTGTTCCTCCTGCCGGTGTCCTTCGACTTTAATCACTGGATACTCATCTTCTTAAATATTCCTCTACTATGCCCATTTTCATTGGTCCCATGGTATTCTCTTTGGTATTAATTCGTCTTAAGTGTTGATATCTTCCCCTTTGAGTCCTTCCTGCGGTTTCTCCTCAGTTGCTCTTCTGTAGCGTTCACGCTCCTTCCTTCTCTATACTGGTACCTCCTATCTATAGAGGGGTAGGGGATAATCTGCTTCATTATTGCGTAAAATTCAGATTTCTTCTTCCCCTCTTCCTTCTGTTTCTCTCCGTCGCTCGTCCCCTTATTTTCTTTATAATAAACACTATGTTGTATCAGTAACCTCCTAACCTTTATGTAAGGGTCACTCCTCAATCTATAGGCCTCTGCTGTTTTATTGCTTATCAGGTCCCGACAGCTCCCTCTATATTATTCCTCAGCAAATGATATATATCAAAGAGAATATGATATAAGCCACAACATTCTCTATCCAGGTACTTAAACATTTACTCCCTCTCCACGAGTGGTGTAAAGGTAGATTTCGATAATGTATCGAAACATAAATAGTCCCCTGTTTATTCAGAGGATCCCCACAACAACTCACCAATAATTTCGAAAATTCGGGTTAATTAATCACGTGGAATAACACATAATAGGTTCATAAAACTATTTAACTCATTATTAAGGGAGAGAATTTTTCTATTAGGGTTTATATGTTTATATAGCATTACACTTATAACTCATATAAAAACCATATCACTGCCAAAATGATCATGTATTTATTCACTTCTCCTCATTTTTCAGAAGAACCTCATAACTCTATGGTGGTGTAAGACTCCTCTATAGGACATGTCTCTATGTCAATAGGGGAATGTATGCATTGTATATGCTTATACTCCCTTATGCATAAGAGGGGTTATGAATACCACTTAACATTCTACATCCTCCTTTGGTGAATAAGGAGACGCCCGTTATAGCATCCTCTATAGTCTTAGATATGGACAAAAATGAAGTTATTGTACGACTTATTATACTTCTTGATGTCAGCACAAATTCAAGATATTATCTGTCGTTATTCCTCCTTTTATACATTAGTAAAAATGAATCCTTTGATTTTATATATCCATCTCGTCAGAGAGAAAGATTTGCTGCTCACATTATCCCTTAGTCGTCACCCCTACTCTTCCTCGGTTCTATGCTTTGGGAGTAGTGTATAATCTTCATCCCCTCAGCATCTTTCCCTGTTTCCTTTCCTCTCGTGTTGTCTCTTCTGTATGTATTAATTATGTACCTTTCCTCTTAGGCATTTCCACTTTGATCGTCAGGTTGATATGCCCACTGGCTTGTGGTGTATTTATATGGTGTTACATATATCATTCTTCTTTCTTTGAAGTAGATAATTTTCTCAAATATGTCAGTTGTATTCGTATATACATTCTATTATAGTCATCCGCTTCTATATGGTTGCTCCCCCCTTTCTAGATTAATGATTCTTTAATATCTTAGATGTATTCTTATTCTTATTCTCATTTTATCCCCTTCGCTCGTTTCATGTTATTATTATTCCTAACTCTCCACGAGAAACAGCTCGTTCTATATAGTACTATTCCTTTTATAATTTCCTATTCCTCCCTAATGTATAAGAATTTTAATCTTTCATTTCACATATTTGTTATATTTTAATAGTACCCCATCGATCTCGAGTTTTGTTAAGAGGAAGATAATACAGATTAAGGCAGTTGTGCAAATCTCCGGTATTCATTTCCTCTTAATAGTACCCGGATAATTATTGAATCTATATTACAATAATATTGAGAAGGAATAAGCACAGTTCACGACGTATTACTGTACATACAGTGTTACTTTGCCTATAAAAAGTTGTTCCTATATATAAGCAACTTTGGTATGTTGAAATCCCTCTTAGTGATACTATCCCTCAGTTTTTTATACAGCATGAATAGCCTTAGGTTTGGTATATGAGTATTCCTGGAATGGAATTATCTTACAAGCCAGTGTATTGGTGAAATGGTATGATCTTTACAATTGCCGTCTTTCTCAAGCAATTCGACTCTCCAAACCTCTTTATTATGTTAAACAATTTTCCTCCTTAAACAGCACTGTTCTACATAGAATATTATCCTTGACAGAGGCTTATCCTCTGAACAGTTGTTGTAAGGACGATTCTTAGAGTTAATACAAATATACCGGAGGCATTTCGTATTTTCTATATATGTGTAACGCTTAGTGATTGGAACCCGTACAAGAATACCGCTGAATCCACTCTATTATCTCTTACTAAATATCTCCCCTTAAATTATGGTGCTCCCTGCTTTAAATCTTGACGACTCCACAATAGCGACTTCCTGGATTCTCCTACTGTTTATGTATTGCTACTCTAGAGAAATGTCTCCTTCTCACATACTTAATAATGGTCGCGAAAAATGTATTCCTTATATATTAGTCTTCCAAGGAAGTGTATATCTTTCGCCTCATTCTATTCCTCAAATAATAGCACTCGCTGGCCTAACTTTTCCATATAAACGTATTCCAGTCATAGTCATAGAACTCGCACGATTATGTTCCTGATATCATGGCTGCCCATCGAGATTTGTTATCTTCAGCCAATAATAGTCTCCAAATAAAAAAACTGTAAAATATCAACCTGGTGCAGAATAATATTCAGGACACATGTATACAGTACACAAAATAATACTGGAGGTATAGATGCATGGTTCATATAATAGGGATGTAGGCTAAGCGTACATTCCACAGGCCCGTAGTCCTGGGTGGAGCGATATTTTTAAATAATTGTACACATAAATCATTATTCCTCAATTAGTCACGTTCTCCAATTAGTGGTATCTGAATCGCTATTTTATGAGGCCTTCACATAGAAGCATTCCTGCGACACTGTACATTACAAACAACATTTCGGCTAGAATCCTTGCATTGTCCATATGCAAGTATTTCTGCCTCTATTGTATTACTCCACCAATAATACATTCGACACAGCTATATCGCTTACACTTGCGCGTAATTAATGGCTTGCTCTTTCCTTTAGAATGTAGCCCTCAATTCTTCAAATAATACTATTTCATAGAGATCTATATTCATCAATGACTGTTGTCGCCCAAAGAATATGAACCGAAAGTTGGAACACATAACCCGCAATTCACACACTTTTGCATTTTTGATGGGCATATTGTAGGAGAATCCCTATCCTTCAAAGGATTGTTCCTGAGAATATCCGTATCCCTCATACAATACTGTATTTTGAATATCATTGCACTCCACAAAATGCCACTTCTCATTTTCCCTGCTTTCTAGATATCAGATGAGTGCAGGGACAATAATTTCTTTCAAATTAATGTGCTACAAGCTCTCTGTTAGCTGTAAAATATTTTCCCTTCCTTACAATAACAGCATAAGCGGTAAACCTATACAATAATATTCCCGATACAGCTGTATTCTTTACCAGCATTGACACTTTAGAAACATGTGTACTCTTTATATCAGCATACCTTTCCTATAATTATACACCCAGTATATTCGTCTACTTCTTACAATGGTTTCATTTATACATTACCAACCTTGCCAGGGACGACGGATAAAGTTAACGATACGGCATTCATGTCCATACACTTTAAATCATAGTACTCCTGGTACAGTAGTATTCACTTTACAATGTTATGCTTAATATCTGAATACTCCGAAAACATCCGCATTGTTCACATAATAATACTCTGGGAATGTTACCAGTGGGAGCGAATAAGTAATTCTTAGACAATACTGCTTCACGCACATGTGTACAGTTGCTGTAAATGTATTCTCCTGATTTTGCAATTCCACACATTATACGGCTGTTAATATAATAATGCTCCGGGGATTGGTATGAATTTGCAACTATTGTATTTTCCCTATAATATAAGCCTAAACGGTAGGCCATGAAGTTCCAAGGTTTTCAATAACTCTCGTCTTTCGATATCCAGAATCCCACCACAATTGTGCACGCCAAGACATCACACTAGGGAGATATGAGTACGCTCACAGAACAGTTTTGCTGATTATCTGTAGTTCTTATAGAACTATGCTCTTAAAAGAATCATACTCTGCAGATATCAACATAGATCAACCATTAATACCCACATATAACAGTACTACGAGAATCTCCGCATTCGTCACCATGGGAAATGGGGACACATGTATACTTCCTTGTCATCTGCCCCTGTAGAATATGCATGCACTTCATAGAATATTACCCTACGAATAATGACACACCCGGAAAATCAGTATTTTTGACACAATAATACGGTTCACATTATAGTACCCTTGGCATAGGTCTACTGTTTAGACAAAATGATTGGAGGCCAACTATCGGAGCTGCAGATTCTCCGAAGTCATATCATCCAGCCATTATACCAACATGAAGACCCTTCAAATAATGTTATTCCAAGGACAGTTATCCTCATCAAGACAAACTACTCTATACATAACATCAGTGTTTTTCAAGTAATCGTGCATTTCACGAATCCATCAGTCCCACAGAAGTGTACCTCCCATACGGAGGTACTACGGCAATTTCCCCACGTTGCGTAACGGTTTGCCATCCTCATACGGCACAGAGCTAAGTCATGAATTCTGCACCCCTCTTTACTTTACTTAATAATACCGGCTTAACTTTGACACTCATCAAATGGCATGGTTTAAGCCATATCAGGCATCCTTAGATATGAGTACTATACATACATCTATAGTGTCCCCATAACAGTACTCCAAGTCATGAATACTCCTTCAGCAAATATCCTGTTCAAATGGGAGTATTATCCACACAACACTACTGTAAACAGGACGGTACTTCTTGTATTATCGTACTTTATCAAAGAATCGTACTCCAAGAGTAATCCTACTCATAAAGACAAGATACTTGACACATCATGCTCTCGTGTGTATAATAGCACTCCAAGTGATCCATATGAATCCACTACTAATACTTTCATAGAACAGTACTATGGGGACTTCCGGACTCCTCACCATTCAGAAAGTAGAGACAATGGTACTCCTTAAACAATAGTTATACTAGAATATCAATGGACTTCGACGAATAGGGCCATCCATGTGATGAAAGCATAAACCCTGAATCCTTCACATACACTAGTAAATACACCACTATACTCGTCACATAATAGTAGTACACTTATATCCGGGCACATTACTGGGAATGGAAATCCACACCAGTATTGTACAGATAATGGTATCCAGGGGGTCCCTTCATTCCTGAAATACCAATACCATAATGGTGTCAGTACTTTCCAGATATGAGTATTACGGACAACTCCGTACCTCTCATATACAGTAACATTGGAAGATATCCATATCTCTTATGCATATGTGCTCCTTGAATAATAGCACTGCAGTCACAAGGGAACTTTTCAGGTAACAGATTCCCAGAACATCCTCACATTTCACATAGTACTGCATTCGCAATGTTCGACGAGTCAACAGAATGGCATTTGCCATATATTCACGCCCCTCACATGGAATCACCACTGTTATATTGCTCCTCCTTAAGTAAATGTGTTCCGGGCGGTGTCCTTGGTTCAAAGGATTTACCTGTCTGTATTGTACTTGTATAATCTCTGAACGCCGATATAATACTACGGCTGGGACACCCTTATATTTCACAAGCATGAACAGTTGTGATATATTCCATCGGCTTACACACTTGTGTTCCTTGTATAATCCTACAACACGTATATGTGCCAACTTCATCCAATGGTGCCATTCATATAACAGTATTCTTGAGATACAAGTATACTGTAGAAATAATGATACCCTCTGCATGTCAGTAATATTTAAATCATAGTACTCGGAGCACAGTTGTACTTATCTCCATGATGCTATTTCTTCCATATCAGTACTTTGCACACATGAAGACTATTCCTATGGTAGTACTCTGGGAATATCAACAGTTGTAGTTAAAAAGTTATTTTCACACAAGCGTAATCTAAGGATATCTTTACACTTGATAAAATGGTGCTGCTCAAGTCTCGGAGATTCACGCACTGAACCCCCCTTAATATTATAATACTTCAAGGCTGCTACGAATTCCAGACAGTAGTATTCTAGGTATAATACAGGCCAAAATCCTGGGCCTTTAAGTTCGGATCCTTCAGATAGTTGTGCTTCAGGGACATCCATAATCTACACACAATTGTTGTTCCTAAATAACAGTACTACACACATATGAGTATACTCACAAATTACTGCTCCAGATTATCCATACTTCCCACGGACGTATTCTATACAGAATACAATGCACAACAAATATTACAACAGCTCAATCATTAGTACACTCATATAACGATACTACGACAACTTCTGTAATCATTACCATTGCAAATCCATACAAATCCGTACGGTGCACGGAATAATTCTCCTGAAATACCCATACACTGCACGGAATAATGCTGTCCAAAAAATGACACTCTTGGAATATCAATATTTCAAACACAGGGGTACCATTCACATTATAGTACTCCTAACACTATAGTACGATCAAAATAATGGTGTGGCTAACAAGTCTTAGGGGTTGTACAATCCGGTACTTCATATAATTCAGCCATTAAACTTAAATCCCGACACTTTACATAATGACACTTCAAGAACATGCATGCCCATCTGGGCACACCATTGCGTACAGTACCGTAATAATCCTCAAACGTCTGAACACTGAAGAGGTGCATGCGCTTGACACTATAGTACGCTTCATATAAGACTATTATGGGAATTGCTATCCCCTTTATGATGTAACTCTCCACAAGTCGTAAGATGCTATGTTATATATGCTATTGCTTTGAATACTTTATTTAATGGTACGGTCGTAAGTTTGTCACTCATCGAATATTAACGTACCAGGCATATTAACACTCTGGGGATATGAATACGGCATATATCTATTTACTTCTCATATAATGATATTTCGAGTCATCAATACTCCTATACAACTGTGTACTTTAAATGAAAGTATTATCGAGACAACAGTACTTTTAACATAACGGTATTACTTGTACATGCATACCTTCTGAAGAATACTAGCACACATATAGTTCTAATAATGCAGGCATGTAATCGCAGATAGAATGATACCTGTAGCAGAATAGGACTTTTGGAAGATCAATATTCAAGACAAGAAAATACTCTTAACATCATCACACTTTGCGAGTAACGATACTCTTTAAGTAATAGTATTACGGATGACCCCTAGCATTTGCGCAATTCAGCACGTGATGTAATGAACTCATTAAACTTATATCGAGACACTTGACATCCTGATAATCCAGGGATAAGCTTATTCCTCGAGATAAACCGCTCCACACATGACAGTAGTTTTCTTCAATTAACAGTGCAATTCGTACATTGACACACTGGACGCAAGGGTATCCTTCACATAAAAATAGTAGTGGACGTTGTGCACTCTTCATACTATAAGTCCCGGCAAATGGTAAAAGGTTACGCTACATATATCCTATGACTTGAAAACGTCACTTAATACCACTGTCTGGACTTCGCCACCATCCGAGTAGGAGTGTAGCGAGTACGACTGCTATCTCCAGATAGGAGTATTATACATACGTCTGCAGTATCCGTATATTGTTATTGCAAATCATGAATACTCAGTAAGAAAGTGTGCTATTTAAAGAAACGTATAATCCACACACCCATACTCTTAACATGACAATACTCCTGAGACACATGTACTCCTCCATAGCATACTATGTTGAATATAATGATATTGATTATGACAGAACTCCCGACATATAAGGGCGCAGCTTAGTAGGATAGAACTAGACGTCATGCGGATAGTTGATCTATTAGAATCTTCATATATCGGTACCATGAGAATCTCTGGATTTCGGACTATTGCCAATCCGGACACATTGGTACGGTTTAGACCAGAGTTGTAGTGTATTCATCGACTTCACATGAAACTACAACAAGAGCATCCAACCGCTGCACCGGCGTTAAAAGAGCACATCACTATTTTGCAAAGAAGAATACCACACGCAAGATTGTGTTGCTGATGTGACAAAACCATAAGCATCTTAGGATTCTGCGGATATGAATACTATAGACAAATAGGTATATTCCATGCAATAACCTTCCTGGATATCCAGACCCTAAACACAAGTGTGTTTTCCCAATAACAGTGTAATCAAGGTAAAGGCGCTATTCACCTAATACACCTCCATGAACATCATCCCTTCAAAAGGAATAAAATACCAGGGAAGAAAGTGCCATTATACACATGGGTATATAATTCCTGTTTTGTAATGTTACCACATCGGTATGCTTATGATATTTACAATTAACATATGTGGCCTTTTTCATAAGTAGCAGAAGAAATAGTATATCTTCATAATGGCTCCACAAAGAAAAAAAACAGAAGGCGATCAAAATATTACGGAGAGAAAAATTTTAATAAAAAAGAATGAAATAGAGTACAGCATATGAACAAGGAAGCAACCAGAGGGAAATCTTCTCAGTGATGCGGCCTGAGAGGACATTTCCAAAATAATGGAGGCAGGAGGAAATCTCAAGACTGACGCCAGAGGGACAAATACTGAAGATACTAGGAGAAGAAAACATCTTGATAAAGAGAATAAAAGAGACGACAGCATCTTATACCGTGCCACGCAGAAGGGGCATCTGCATACAAGGAATCAATCCCCGAGGAACATCTTAAGGGTTCCGCGAGGAAGGTACATCAACGGAAAACAACTGACACGGAAGAAAAAATCTTCACAATGAAGGCGGAGGAAGGATCATCCATATAAAACAGATAACACCGGACAATATATTCAGGCTGCCGTCGGGAAATAGCATCATAGGAATTCCGCGGAAAGCATGTATCTTCATAAAAGAGATGCCTCGCAAAAAAATCCCTTCGCAGTAAAATGATAAGAGGAAGAAGCATCTTTATAAAAAAGCCAAACAGAAAAATATCATCCATATAATGCAGTCACAGGAGTCTTCGTAAAACAACTGCCACAGAAGCCGAGATTCTCACAATGACGTGGGCCGAGGAACCTCCACACGGCCCCCGAGGAAAAAGATATCGTGAGGAAGGGAATGAACCAAAAACAAGAAACTTCATAGTGACCCGCAAGAAGGAGCCATCTCTATAAGAATGACGAGCGAGAGAATATATTAAAAGGAGGATGCGGTAAGATGAATCTTGCGAGAGAAAATGCCGAACAAGGAAAATACACTTGACAATGACGTACCATAAAAAGAGAAAACTCCATAAAAATGGAACAAGAAATATCATCCTGAAGCAAATGCTACACAAGGAAGAATCTTCATCTTGACGCAGAAAGAAGGATGTAACTATGCAAGAATGTAACAAGAAGAAGCATTATTATAGTAACATGTGAGATATAACCCTCCTTAAAAACATGGCAAATAGGAAAAAAACATCAAACTTCCGCAGCAAAATAGTACACATCACACTGGCGTGACCCCACACCTGCGCAATGACCTCCAGGTAGAGCATCATGAAAATGCAGGAAACAGAAGCATAATCATGAAGAAACTAAACAAGAAACATCGTGATAAAGATGCAGCAGTTAAATGCATCTTCATAAGAATACCAGGAAAAGTGGTATCTTCATAGCGCTGCTGCGTGAATTGTCATCATAAAAGAACCCTCCAAATGAATTTTCTCAAAGGAATGCCGCAGAGAGGTGTATCCTCATGGAGAAAATAAATAGAGACATATACATAATGAAGCGGAACCCAAGAGCCCCCGTGCGAGCGATATAAGACATGAGGACACCACCCCAGGAATTCATCCACATGAAGCTCTTTGGCAACGTTAAGCCACATGAAACCAAATTCGGGAAAGATTACGCCAAATGAAATTGTGTGCGCAAAAAATTACGCCACATGAAACCACGTTCCCGAAAATTACTCCACGTGAGAGGACGTTCGCGAAATTATCCGACGTGAGACGACGTCCGCGAAATTAAACAACAGGAAACGGTGCAGGAGGAATTACGCTACATGAAACCACGTTCGCGAAATTTGGCCACAGGAAAACGCATATATAGGAACAAGGCGCCATGAACAAATACTCTCATAAGGGTGCTGAGACATGGAAAAGAAAACTCATAGGAATGATACAACAAGAAGGCGCATACAAAGACGCTAGGCAGCATGGGGACTCATATACAAGCAAGTTGCCACATCAATTAACGGACTTATAGAAATGCAGAAACATGGAAAAACAGACAGCGATAATACAACATGTGGTTGGATCCTGGTGAAAATATCAAAACATCAAAAAACCCACTCACAAAGAGGATGGGCCATGAGAACGCATTCAAAAAAATAACGTAACTATAAAACAAGCCATATAAAAACAGACGCTCACCATTTCATTCTGTACCCATTCGTTCTACATATCTTTATTCCACTGCACTCATAAGACTCTCAACAGAAGTGCATGAGAACATCTAAACGCTATAGCGGCCCATTCAACTGTCTGCAGAATGCAATTGAAGTCTACACCTCAAATGAAACTTCTATCACAAAAGGAGTTCAGATTCAACAATCCATTACTCCCCTATATATATGAATAGCTGAGACACGTCATGAACAATCGTGTAATTTCTGGGGGAACATCTTTATGCGAAATGAACAATCTTCTAATTTGAATCAGCATATACTGGTAACTACGTTTTCCCTGTGCTTAGTGATGTTTAACCATCCGTACCATTCTTTTCCGTTCTGCTTGTGTTTCCGGGGAGCCCCTTCCTGTGTGACGCCAGAGGGGCATCATAATTAACCAGCTTAACACCTCTTATTTCTATGACTCATGAACTATTTCCACATATAAAAGGGAAAAAATATACATATATATATATCCATGGGTTTAGGTCCCATGGTAACATCTAAATAGGTCAACAAAACATAGGCTCTTATCAGTAAATCATAGCAATGTATAGAGGCATATAAATTGTTTGTATTCCAGCCGCTAACATCATCCTTATGCTTTCTTGAATGGATGCATCCTCAGTTCATACCCATAATCTAAATTCGCCTAACACCTCCAAATGAGGAATGCCGCATGTCCCTCTTTTAGTTTACTACAATTCATGATACGAGGAATGGAAAACCAGGTTATACTTATACATATCTGTTATTCTCAGTTTATCCTCATGGTTCAATACTGGAATTCTTTTTTTAATCTCTAGGATTTATTTGTGGTAATAAATTATAACCACCCCCACAATTCTTTCACTGTTCTTGTCCTCTCTTGTATTATATTTATTTGCGGGTAATCATAATCAATTGTTGCGTCATTATGCTCGTTATTACCTATCCATCTCAATTTCCTTTTGATTCACATACAATGATTGCGCTATACGCCCGCTTGCTCTACATACAAATTTAATACTGGTATTTTTCTTTGTCTTTCTCTGTCAAATTTTGCCTATAATGGGTAATCCTCTAGAGGGAATTAATCAAACATCGTTAGCATATTCCCAGTGATGAACGGCTCGTGTAACCGATCAAGAGGAATCCTTACATATAATTATCGCAATATTCTTTCTTCTCATCATCCTATTTTACGCCGAAGAAGGGGTAACTCTTATTATTCACACTTATACTTAATTCGATTCCGTTAATCCTTTTATTCAGAATTAAGGTGCTTCTTAATTAATATTAAATTCAGGTAGCAACAGATTCAATGATTGCATTAAGATTGGGATAAGATTCACAGCTCATTCTAAAACTCAATACTCAGGGGGGTATGCTGTCTTCAGAATATTTGAGATTTACTCGAGTGAGTTTCCCATCATAATAATAGATAACTCCTCACTCCCTGAGTAAATTATTAATTGAATAATTAGGAGAAATTCCTTCCACCGTTGGTTTCTGACTTGAGCGAATCAGGTACTCTGGAAGAACATGGCTTCTTACTTGGGTTTCCACTCGGTCCTCATAGTCTGACAGTGCAATGAAGACACATTAATGAAGGATTTGTCTAATATTGCAAAATGTATCAAAAAGAGGATAAAAAAGAAGAAACCGTAATAATTCCTCCAATTTTGCACTCGTCGAAACCACCTACTGAGATATATACACTAGATATTTATACGTAAATTTTACATATATCAGCCGCCCCACTACAGAAAAAGCACGATAGGCACATTTTTCAAATCATTCATTTTAATTGTCAAATATTCCTATCAGGAGTTTTCGGCAATTATTTATTCATTTTGCAAGATTGCCAGACGAATCATCACTTATCATAACGAATTTTGCTTTGTACATTGTTCACTTTACTAATTTCTACTCTGTACGTGGAATTTCACAATGATCAAATAACCTTCTCCCTCAAAGGAAGGCAACAGTACAAATTACATTTCACAAAATATAAAGATAACAGAGAATTCCTATTACATACGGCTAGCGAACGGAATTTCCTATGTTACACCTAATTCTTAGTTTAACAGTCTGGAAAGATTAGGCGCCACATTGGTGTATGACACAACAGCAGAATCTAGCTTATACTTGATGCAAATCCCAAAGCTATCCACTCTCCGTCTATTGGACAATAGGACTAGGAACCTAGCCATAAGGGGTATTATTAACAACTTCCCCTGTGTACTATACTTCGTATGTCCATTCTGCAACATAACCAATATCAAAGCATATGAATAATACATTCACTCATAAA
>NW_008481847.1:517130-524984 GCF_000524495.1 Plasmodium inui San Antonio 1 | reverse complement strand
CCTTTATTCAAATATTACCATGATTTCGATACATGAAATGAAAAGGATTCCATGTTACCGCAGAATTCTGCAAAATATAGGTTCGCAGCACACGGAACCGAAGTCATAGTATTTATTTCCCTTTCTATGGTTCATAGAACAAGAACAATCTCGAATGAAATCTTGATTCAGACAAAAATGATTAAAAAGAATCAGTGCCTATCTGAAATTTGAGCATGTCTCCATGATCCACAGATTTCATTAATGAAATACAACTGCAAATATAAAAATCTCAGGGAGACATATATGAGGAAGTTACCTAATCACTGGGCAAATTCATGAATAACCTGGATTCAAATAACTTATAAGAAATAATAATAGAGCTTTGGAAAGTTATTTCAGTCACAGATGATCCTACAGCGTATACAATGCAGTACGCATGGAAAGGAATTGTTATACTGCTTGAACAGAACTTAGGTGACCTGCCTTTGATCACACAATACAGTGATGTTAGCATTGGTAAATACATTACACAGGAGAGCCCATGGCAACAGTAACATAAACAGTCTCTTTATTCCATGGTTCTATATACTTTTCATTATTAATACTACTCTTACAATATTCTCAGGAAAATACGGCGTCTTACACGATCACTATCTTATGTACAAACTGCTACACGTTGTCTTCATATGTACACAGTCTCACCCTCTTATAATTTAAGGAAAGAAACAAAAGCGTCATAAGGCTTAATAGTTCTTGTTAATAGTTACTTCAACTATATGTACCGGCTATGGGGTTGAAGCTCCTAAATATGATTTGTAGACAACTCATCTAGACGCAACATACCTATGAAGTCACTTCTCTTCTGATTTATATCCTTGAATCGTCTATAACTATCAGATAATTCTAGACTATTATCTTTTCTTATAAATATCCTCCTGTCATTTAAAAGGCTCCTTATGAAATCTATTAACTTCTATCGAAATGTACATGTAATGATCACTCTAAGAAGCGATTGGCTTCTTCCCCATCTGGCCTATTTTACTATACTTTGCTCAGTTGGGATCCAATCACAGATAACACAACGAATAGGGACGCCGCATTTGATGACACTTATGAAAATCGTTTTACTTTTTCAAATTACACACATCTTGTCTTGCACTCCTCAAAAGAGAACACTACATTGTAAATAATAGTCATTGCAATGCATTCAGTGAACCCGAATCTACTGTTTAACTTCATATAACGGGACTAAATATTTGTTACTATTCCTCTGCAATCACTCTGCATCTATTTTGGAAAGGAAATTTTTATAGCAAGACTCATCAACAGCAGCTACATGTCAAGATGGTACTCTGTCTTCGCCTCTGGTCCAATTAATATAGAAAATATCTGAATAGACTTCCCATAGCGTAAGTTAACAGAAAATTCCCAAATCATGTAGAATGGTTTGCCAATTTGAGCATATATCCCGCTCAAAATTAAAAAGTAAAGATTCTTTATCTTCTCTTCCTTAATGCATACTTCCCTCATTAATCCTCACATATGTCCCCAAAACGTTATACATGCTGCGATAGGCATAATACAAAAGATAAAATGAGATTCCAATATAACTATAGAAACAGTGGTACTGACGCATACAACTTAAAATTGTATTATTAGATATTACAATTACTAAATACAGACATGGAGGTCCATAATGATGTCCATTAATACTTATGGTATTCCCTCTCTAAATCAAATTTATATTTTTACAGTGTTTATGTCTTGTATCATAATAGAACATTATGAATATCCTCTTTAATATGATTCCTTTCTTAGAGTAAAACCTATCTTTGAGTCACTACCAGAATTTCGCACTTTACTGTATACATATGCGAACGGCATTACTCCTCATTTGAGAATCCTTTTTCACATTAAGGAACAGTAGCGGCTCCGTACAGTATGCATATTAACTTTGTCAGTTCTGAGTTTAGATAAGAAGCCTGATACTTCTCTAGAAGATATTTAGTGGAAAGAATTAAGACTCTTCTTATGCATAATAAAATGTCAGTACAACAGTGCATCAATGAACTCATTCATAAAAATCTCTCATAAATAAATATAAATACTTCTATTAATAATTACATTAACGCGCTCAAATAAAATATATTAATAGAGGCCTACGAGATCCTCCCTAATTCCTAATAATCACATTTAAGCCGGATGTCAGTATTCTTCATACATAATCAGCAGTTGCCTTTATATAATGTTACGGATAATAATTTATAGACAAAGTAATTAACAATACTGTAAGGATTATACAGAGTGGGGCTATGCCTGCTTATATACTATCATTGTAGTGAGTCCATTTTTGTAGACAGAGCATACATCAGTAGATTGTTTCAACGGACTGATTGTCTCCCATATTCTTGTCTGAACAGGAGAAGCGCCTATTTCTTCCCTTAGAGTGTCGTGCATTCTTCCTCTAGATTTCTTTCTAATTTTCATAGAACCCTTCCTCCATGTGCATACAGATAGATATACCAAGTGAATATGGTAAATTAACAACCAATAGAAAACATTTAAGATATTCTTATCAGAAATTGGGAAGACATTTTCTTGCAAGTTAATAATAAACATGCTAACAGTCATCTCGCGACTAATTATCTGCGTCCCTCTTCAAGGTAGTAGCAATAAGTTACTGATAGCTTTAGCATCTAACACATGAAGAATCCGCTGAATAATGTTTCCATAATGTGGGTATACAGTATGATATATAATAGTCATAGATATAATTTTATAGAAAGAGGATGTTGATTCCGACTGCACACAACTTTAATACAGAACGGTAATCTAACAATTGCAATATAAACGATTGATTGTACGTAATGACATTATGATCGCCCTATATTGTACGTATAAGTAAGAAATTTCTCAATTCCGTATGCACTATGACGATGCTGCGAACTAGTGAGCGCTATTTAGATCTGTGTACATGAAAAAGCAGATAAATTAGCGCCACAGTATTAATCTTCTCCCTTTCTGACAACGCTTCATAGCTCTGTATGTAGAAAAAAAGTAACAAGATTTATAGTATTTATCCGTATCCTTTTGTCTGTATTTCAAAGCGGTGATATCAGATTGATAAGTTTTGTTCTTGATGATAAAACATAAAATACGAAAAGACATAGTATGTATATATGACAGTTGTGCATGAATAGCAGTAATAAGCATGATAGCTGTCACGGCGACTTCTATTATCCTCAGATAAATACAGGGAATAATTTAATGGGCCTCACATATACATATATTTCCTATGAGCAGACAACCATTCCAGCAAACAGATGGAATTAATAACCGACAACCTATCTTCTGTAAGAGTGGATTGAAAAGTTGTGCAATACTCTCCTATGGCCGCCTGTACTCGAGAGTCCATTGTAAGAATTCTTTGTAGAAAAAAGAAATCGAGTGATAAATACAGATCATTCAACTTGTGTTGTCACATTTCAATAAAAACATTCAAAGAATAATGAACCAGCAAACGTGTTGTGTACTCTTCCCATAATATCCATAGGATTAAGACAAATTCACTAGTGAACTAGACGAAGAGGAGGATACACATTTGAATATAAGAGACAACCTATGGGCAACAAATCTTACAACAGTATGGATTAACATTAATATAGATGAATATGTGCTCTATAATTCGGCGCGTCATCGCAGCATGTATAACTCCCCGATCTTACAAATAGATCCTATAGGAAACGGAGGAGAATCAAACAGCCAGGAAAATAGCCCTAGGTCAGTAGGACTGATGTTCCTCTGTATATAACTCAATACAGGAAACGGACCCAATCTGAACATTGATTGTTCCGTATCTTTATATTAACACACTTAAGATATATTGAATATGGGGAGAGTAATAAAGAATCTATGAATATATCTCTTATACTATCTTTCCACACAACTAAAGAAACACCATAGAGACAAAGTAGAAGAAGGCGGCGTAGGAAGAGGCAAACGACGCAGGATTACAACAAGGAAAAAGAAATAATAGAGTGAGTCGGAGGGGAAAAAAGAACACCTGGATAAGCAAACTGGGGAATGATGCTTGTGAGGAGCTTCTTAAGGTCCAAACTTTAGATCCGGAGCAAACAGAATTAAATGGTTAACCGTAAGAAATAGACTTTAGCGGCTGATGACAAAACCGGAAACAGGAAGGATAAGCCATTAACAATAAAGCTTGCACAATTAATCATACGACACAAAGACTCGAAGTTGGAAACCAATTAATACAACACATATCAAAACCATAAGGAGTAGACAAGAAGCAATACAACATGGCGCCCCAAATTCATACCTGTAGAAACTAAACAAGATACCTGACGAAAAAACATTAGGGGAGATACCCTGAAGAATAATAGGACCAAATACACCAGAACACCTTGCAGAATGAACCATAGCACAGACACCTTGGCAGTGCACAATACAGAAACAGTATAGAACGTAAACCTAGGGCATGCAAGAACCACCCTAAACTTCATCAGACAAGGATAGACACTAAGGGTATTCGATCAGTCCTACACAGCAAAACTGAATCCGAAACCATGGAATCTGAGTCGGACACCGTCAACATATGGCAAAGCATCCTAAGCATAAGGAGATCCGAACTAACAGAAAGAAGCAGGAAGAACGAGGCAGATATAAAAAATTAAGAGTAGGAATAAATACTAGAGAGTGCCAATAGACGATGAGCCACAGGCCTCACTCTTAAGCCATCAGGGCTAAGCCATGGAGTATACAGATTAGTAACAGAAACATGAAGCCCGAACACGACACGCTAAATCCTAAAAACCTAAGAATGATCACAGTACCAAAGGCGTCTAATCAGTAAATCTTACCCGCCTAAGATAACTTATCGGACAATACTAATAAACACTAAGAAGTAAAGGAAGTCCCCCGGCAGTACATGGGTACCTCAAGGCCTAAACATACAGGAGAGAGCCTGACCACAACACTAAGGAGTGGAACCAACGGGATAAAGAGTAAAGCATTAATCCTGAAGAATGAAGGATACAAAGTGAACAATAAAACCTGACAGCACCCCACACCACCATAAGCCAGCAGCGCGATGCCATGGGAAGAACCCAGATGAGCAAGGTGCTTAAACACTAAAACCTCACTGCGTACAGTAGAAGATTGAGAACCCAGGAATCCAGGTAAAACATATAGGAAGAAATGTACTGTTTAACAAAACTCAATAAGATACGAACCCTCAGAATTACACAAATCTAAGCACAAGAGAAGGGTAACAGATGGAAAGCAGGCTTAAGAAATAATGAAAGCAACATAGAGCCTCAACCGAAACGCCGACAGCAGAGCCTAAGCAGTAGAGATGAAAATCATATAATAAGTGGAGAAGACAAGGACTGACGAACTACTTCTGCGATATACATTTCAAATCTTTACGCCTAAGCATTGCATGTGCTCGACGTTGCAAATAGTATGAAACTTATTTCCTGCTCAATTAGCCATAAGCAATACCTGAAGCCCCATAGAGGTTAAAGCCAAGGAATTAACACAGGAAGAAAAACGCTCAGACACCAAGGCCTAAATCCAAGAACAAACACTTAATGCTTCTAGGCTAAGAGATGAAGCCTAAGAAATGAAACCTAAGAAGTTAACAATACCTGCAGGGGCAATAACCAGGAACTATAGACACCCAAGCAGGAGCAGTCGCGTCATAAAAGATAAAATCTGAACTTAACGCCATAGTCTTACAGCATGAACATGGAGCCTAAATGTGCAACTTAGGCGTCGAACCAGGACGGGAACACCTAAGAAATTGAGTCGTAATGGAGAAAAAGAGCCTCGAAATTATAACCCTTAAACCGAAGAACATCGACAACAAAACGAAAGAAGTCATAAGGTGAGCCTAACAGGTAGAGAACAAGAGAGGAACCTGCAAAAGCAGGCAATAATGAATACAAACTAATTCAGGAGTAAAAAACAGTGGGGGCAACGTCGTGGGTCTGAAGTTAACAATAACTCATAAAGAATAAACCTCAACGCAAAAGATATGAAGATAAACCAAACAGACTGCAGCGGACCCACCCGCCATAACCCTAAGTCAATCACACTATCAGGTACACGTGCCCCATTAGAAGAGGCAGGAAACATTCCTGAGTCGTACACTGGACTCCTTGGACCACAGATCTAAATTCACAAAGCTAAATCCACAGCCTTACCTCCTACAGTATGAAATCTAAGACTAGAAGATAAGGCCACCCAATTAGACGCAACCGACAAAAGAGACAGGGCACCGTGAATCCTCCAAATCAAACCAAAAAGTCTACAAGGAAAGTGTCCTCAATAGAAGGAGAGTTAACGAAGGATGCATGATAGAGTGCAAAGGTACAGCTCCGAAGGTGAACCCAAACACATGAAAATAAAGAGGCAGTACTGAACTCGAACCCGAACAACATAACCTGAACGTAAGCTTGCGGTACAAGCCGTAGACGCTGGACATTGAGAATACACTTACGTCGAAGTAAGAACCCCTGAGAACTAGGAGCTATAGTAATAACCCATGAGGAGTAGGCCATAACGACTGTAGGCTAAACGTTGAAGGGCAGGAACTAAATATTAACCGCAGACAGCTAGACCATAGGCAATACACGGAACATCCTCCAGCCGGCATCTCTACGGGCTCCAACAGAAACACATCAAAATGCACACGAAGAACCGAAAACTAAACATGCCCCTTAAGAGATAATTCCTAAACCCTACCCCAACGAGCCTAAAACAGACGCCTGGAAGCAGGAGCCGTAACGCAAGGCTAGGACCCGAGACCTTAAGGGGCCGGCTTTGATCCCGAAAGGGGGAATATATCATCTACCTTCTAAACCTTAAGTCAGAATACGAGAAGAAAGTCAGTGAAGCCTAGCGGTGTAAAATCTGGATAACTCAGGCGGAAACCGTAGGAGAATATCTCAAGGAGCGCTTAAGGCTGAACGACCAAACCAGGAGGGTTAAGCAACCAAACAGGATGCCGGAACCGATAAAATAGGACGCCAACAGAAAAGGGCTGTCTCGAGACGGGAGCCAAGGAATATTTGACCCGTGGCCATGAATGTAAACGAAGAAATATAATGCATGAGAAGGGAAGGCGAAAAATTCATCGCTCAAGGCTAAAGCAGAAGACGCAGAAGGCTAAAGTATAACCCGAAACCCAATAGACCTAAGGCCTAGGCAAGGAACTTCTGGACCCTGAGCCGTAGGCAATAGAACATGAATACTGAGATACTCACAACTAATCCCCAAGAGACTAAACGTAAACCCTAAGCCCTGAACCGTGAGACCTAAACCCTGAAACGTAGAGGCTAAACCCTGAACCCTGAGCCCTAAACAGTAACCCCTGAACCGTAAACGAGAACCCCTGAACCCTGAGCCCTAAACAGTAAACCCTGAACCCTAAATCCCTGAACCCTAAAGAGTGAATCATGAACCCTAAAACCTGAACCATAAAAGTAAACCCTGAACCCTAGACCTTAAACCCTGAAAACTAACACGTGAACCCTAAATCCTAAACCACTAAACCTAAGACCCTGAACCCTCACAACTGAACCCTGGACCATCGGAACTGGACCCTGAACCGTAAGCACTGATCCCGAAGCCCTAAACGCTGAACCGTAACCATGAAAACTGAACCTAAACCCTAAACCTCAACACTAACCCCCTGGAACCGACCCCTAACCACCGTTTCGCTCAGGCTCCCCCCTGAGACGCCACGTCCCATACCATACGGACATTAACCCTGAACCCTAACCCCAAATCCCTAAACCCTGAACCTAACCCCTAAACCCAGAACCAAAAACCCTAAGACCCTAAATT
>NW_008481847.1:508850-516492 GCF_000524495.1 Plasmodium inui San Antonio 1 | reverse complement strand
CCTAGACCCAGAACCGTAACACGTGGATGCTCAACCCTAAATCGTAAACCCTGACCCCTAAACCATGAACCCTAAAGCCTAAACCCTGAACCCGACACCCTAAACGTTAAACACAAAACCCTGCCCCCTGAACACTCCGACCTAAACCCCCCCCCTGAAACCTGAGCTCTCCGGTCCCAATCCCGTACTTTCTTTGGGCCATATGTATTCACCTCTTCACGTGCCCGCATTATTCCCTCGATCAGACTCCCTAGGGAGGAACACTCCCCTTCTGGCGGCTACCTCATCTGTTGGTCGCCACTCCTTCTCCTCTTATACTCATGTTCTCTCTCCAAATGTGACTCCCCTTGCCCCCGGCCTGGGGCCGAAAAATATCCAGGGACCTCAGAACCCCCCGCTTCCGACTCCCAGCTTGTTCTGGTCCCTGGATCGCGTGGGGGCTGTTTCTCAAATGTCCTTCTGTCTCCCAGTATTCTCGCTCTCTTGATTATAAATAAGGGCTATCCTTACTCCACATATTCCATGACTTCTCTTACGATTCCTTCGCCAGATATCCGCCTCCAACAGATCTATATGTACTCCGCCACCGGTTTGTCCCTCATTTAGACTTGGGTGATGGTCACTCCTGAGGCTTGCAGAACGTTTTTCTGGATCCGCCCGTCCCATTCCTCATCTTCGTCTTTTCCTCTTGTTCTTAACGTTTGGATACTATTACTCTGTCGGGTTTCTTCCGGGGCATTCGGCAGGTGAGAGAGTGGTGGACTTCCGTAGACTCCTCTTCTGAGGCTGAATCTCTTCCTGTCCTCATTTCTAGTTTTTCCTCTTAAATCTGATAGTGGACACTTAGTTCCGGCGTCTTCTCCTTGTCCTTCCTGTTGTTGTTCCTGAGCCACGGTTGACCCGTTTGGTGTTTCCCGGTTTCCTATATTCTTCCCCCTCGATTTTCAGATGAGGTGACTCCGAATCCTATATATATCTCAGCGCTTACGGCTCTGGGAACGTCTTGCCTCTATATCATCCACATAGGATATAGACCGTCATATGGTGGAGGTGGGTTTAGTGACTTCTTCTCCGGGTACATATCTTCGGTACCCGACTACGTAACTACTCTTCTGATTAGACCTCTTTTTGTTGACTGTTATATTTCGTCTATATATCCTATATCCCCCATATCCCACGCAGAATACCATCAGGAGCAATCCTATAGAAATCGAAATGTGTTTCCCTACCCTTGGACCTTCAGGCCCCAGAGGTCCAGGTGCTCTTGTTGATACTCGGGCGTTATTTTCCTCTTGCACTACCTCACTCTCCGGTTGATGTCCTTTCTCTTGCTTGACTATCCTTGCCGTTCTTGCGTTAACTATGCTTGAGCCCCCGGCCTCTCCGCTGGGGGTTTCCAAGGTTCCCTGTGAGGTGCCGGTTGCTGTTCTCTGGATCCCTACCTCCTCTTCGGAATCTGGTCCCTTTTCAGTTCCCGGCTTGGCCGGCTCGTCGGTGACGTCAGTTTTATTATCTCCGCCCGCCTGCTCGGTCTCAGAATTTGGCTCCTTGATTTCTTCCCTTTTTTTGGCCTGACTGTCTTCAGGGAGGTCCGCTACCTTCTCTGTGATAGCTAGTTCTTCATTCTCTTCAATTGCTCCGTCCCCCTTCGTCTGGAGATGGGCCTCTCTTGCTGGCTCTCTGGAATTTTCTTCGACGATTTTCTCTTGGTGTGGGAAAATTTCCGCCAACTCCTCGCCTGGGCCGTTTTTTTGGACTGTACATCTTATATTGCCTCCGTGTGGTTTCCGCGGACAGTATATCCCTTGGTCCTTTCCACAATTCAGGTATTTGGTTAGGAGAGTCCTTAGATCTACCTGTTCACATTTGGGACATAACTGTCTTAAGGTTGTACTTATACCCAAAAGGAAACTAAGGAACTCTAACTTACAATCACTGTAACTCTGACTCGCCTGACATAAATTTCTGCCCTCTCTTTTCCAGTATATCCCCCTGTCCGTTGTAAGTTTCCTCGGTGGGGGATGGGATAGAACTTTCTCCATTAATTGCTTACATCTTCTGAATGAGTTGGACTTGATTCTTATTATTCGAGCATCTTTTTCTAAGAGGATGTACAGTAAACAACCTATAAAATATAACATCTTCTGGCAATTACCACTGTTTTGACAAGGAAGTTTGTTATCGGCACCCATCAGACCCTTCCACATCCTCCGTGTAGGGAGTTTTAAGTAGTCATCATCCTCATTTTCAGTCGGTTTCTCATTATAAGCACTTCTTATACTCTCTGTCAGGACCCCATCCAGTATATCAGTCCACTCCAGTGTGTTCTTGCCCCCTTTAGTGGTTGTGATCCCTTTCTCATAACCCTCGACCAGTTCTGTATATTGGTCCCTTCCTTTCATTAAAGTTGTCATCCATGCTCCATATCCTGCTGCCGTTCTGTCACAGGAATCCTTTCCTTTATCGGGATATGCATAACAATACTTCTTATCATTCGTGATTTCACACTGCCCTTTTTCCTCGGTCGGATCCCTTAGATCGCCATCCCATATTAACGACATCCTTCTTTTGACTCTTGTCGGGGACCCCTTCTTCGAACTCCTTAGTTTCTGGAATCTCTACTCCCTTACGTGGACCTTGCGCCTTAACTCCTTGTGTTCGTCTGACTATTCTTACCTTATCGCGTACTCATCACCGTTTTTTCTGGATCTCAGTTGGTCTTTACAGAGGCCTCTCAGATCCTCCTGCTGTTCCTGTTTTTCTTTACCTTAGGGCCGCATATTCCCTACTGGGACTACGTCTCGTCCTTCTCCTTATTCTGTTCTTGATATTCGTAACTCCTGCGGCTTCTCTCTCTTTTCCCTTGAGGCCTCGTTCATTCGACTCCGCTTCTGCCCAGCGGGGGTCCCCCCTATCTGGGTAGGTGTCCGTTTCACGGGCCTGATTAGTATTGTTTTCTAGCACTACGGATCCTTCGGTTGTGCCGTTTGCGTTTGCCTTCTGGGATCGTTCAACTTGGCCTTTTGTGTCTCTGGGGAAGTTTTCCCCTAATGACCTTCCGTCTTCTGATACTCACTTTTCCACTCTGTTGGTTAGATAATTAATTCTTGATCCCGTCGTTCCTCTTCCGTTGTCGGTTCGTCCCATCCCTTTCGGTTCATCCGAGAGGTGTTCTCCCCTCTTTTTATACAGGACTCCTCAATTTGGGGGAGTTGACAAACCTACCTGCCCCCTCTTGGGGGAGGTTCGTTATTCCTCCTTCTCCTCTCCACAGTCACCTTGTTCTACTGCCTTTTCGTCAGTTTCCTTCAGGCTCCTATTGTCCAGTGTTGTTCTCAGTTCCTTTGTCTCCTCCTCTTCGATTCACTATCTCCTGTTCTCGCATTCCCGATTCATGTGCGGGTATTGGCCGTCACCTTAGCCCCGTCCCTTCGTTCTTCTACCCTCCCACTAATGCGACGCATCTTTCTTCGAATTCTCGTCCTCTCTTCTATTTTTTCTACTCCTCAGCTTATTAGACATTTTTCACACCTGCACTCCTGGCTCTCGAGATCCTGGATAGAGACTTAAACTTGCCTTGTTATCCAATCTCTTACCTCCTCATTAATGAGTTCTGAGGTTGGGAGATGAGTGCTTATATTCTTCATACGCCTTAATATTACTCACATCACCTGAAGTCTTCCCAATTTCTTCCTGGGTGATGCCTCGGATGGAAACGCTCGTTTTTCCTTCTCCTTTAATCTTAGTCCACACGATATGTCGGAATGTGGCGGGAGATTTGGGCCCTTCTCAGGGGTGCACTCTGTAAGTTCAACCCCCCTCCTGCTCCCGGAGATTGCTTGTCCCCACTCTGGAGTATGCGTCGGGTGTTTCTGCTCCTTACTCCCTCCCTCGTTGCTCCTGCCTTGGTCATTGGTAGCGCCTCTACCCTTTTCAGTCTATATTCTTGGCGTCGTTATCCATTTTTTACCTTTTCTTACAGGCTCCCAGATGGTGGGCAGACTGTTCTTCCCTTCTGTGTCTGTTCCTCCAATTAGGCCCTTCACTTCGGCAGTAGATCCGGCCTCTCCGTTGTCCCGTTTCATCCACTGGTTAACATAATCTCTCGCGTTTAGACTCTCCTGGGGTGACTCCTGTCGGATCTAGGCGTCTCCTTCCGTCCACTCCTGATCTTCTCCTTGTTTTTCATCGCTCAGAGACGAAATTAGAGAAGGTTCTCTTAATTTGATACCTGAATTTTCTGTATACTCCTGAATACTAATTGGCACCCCTCCCCGTTTGATCCGCAACTTTTCTCCCATTGAACCTCTGTCTGCTCGCTCGCAGTTGTTCCGCATCAGACTTGGGATTGTGCTGTCCTTATTGTCTCCCGTATCCTACCCCCCGGCCTCCGCTTAGCCCTACCTACTCTTCCCTCTCTTCCTCGGTTGCATGAATTGGTTTCGTCCTGTTTTCCTCTAATGGCCTCCCCTTCCCTTGAGGTGGAGAGTTCTCTTCTCAGATATTCTTTAACCCTATTCTGTGGAGGTGCTTTGACTCTACTCGTTCTGTGGTCTCTACTCATTTCCTTCTATCCCACCTTCCTGTTATGGTTCACTATTTGTTCTTTTAGAGGCTATTATACTTTATGCGATTTCTTTCAGAGCCATCCTTATGTTTTCCTACGCCTTCCCCGTAGTTGGATTATCACTCAGTCGTCTCCTTGGTTCTTCGTTTTTTGGGGGTAACTCTGGGAGCATTCGGATATCAGGAGAAGGACTCAGTCCGACCTGCTTTAAATTTCCTTATAGTTACTTAACTTCTAGTTTCCACGGATGTACTCCAATCACTCCTTTCCTTCTCATCATAACATCGTCGTCATGTTTCTCCTCCCCTATCTCAAGAGTCTTGAGGAGGGTTGCTTCGCCCTGGAATTTCTCACGGCGATATGCTCCCCTTCTTTTCTATTAAATATTTTCGCCTTCCCGAGTGGAAGCGTCAGGCCCTCAATTTTCTTTTGGCTTCAGGCTCCGAGCCGTCCTCCTCCTTTTAGTGGCTCCTTCCTTGGGGGAGTTCAATATCATTCCCCATTAGTAGTCGCCCCTGGACTGCTTAGGCTGCGGAGTTACTTCTTCTCCCTTCCTATTTCCTTGAGGCCGCACCCTTGACTGAGTTGTTCAGTTCGTTCTTTTCCGGCATCTTTATCAATAAGTCTTTTTAGCCCTCAGGATAGAGCTTTTTTCCTCTTTCTATTTTAACTTTATCTCTTCTAGTTTATTCGTCTCTATAGATCCTTTTCGATTTCTCCTTATTTTTGACTTATCCCTTTCCAACTGTTCCCTGGGGCCTCACTGTACTACTCCCTCTTTTCCGGTTCTTCTTCATCTAGAGTTCAGTTTCAGACGCGGGTATTCCTCACTCATTCTGTCCGGCTCCCTAACTTCCTCTATACCTTCTGTGTTTAGCTCCTCCTTCTTGTCCACGACTCTTTGCTCCCTTGTTGGGTATTAAATTCTTGGGTTCTTAGATGATTTGTCCTTATCCTCATACACAGGCCCTTTTGACCTGCGTCTTCTTGTTCGCCGTCTTTACTTCGCCCTATACCCTCCAGTCCTATGGGGTATACCGTTTCCTTATTTAACCTTCGCGGACTTCCTGAGGAGCTATTCCTGGCTTTTTCTCAGCTTTCAATTTTCCGGCCGTCGCTTGTTGTTCATGATGTTCACGGTCTGCATTGTTTGGGAGGATCCCTGGTTCGTCCTTTCTTGCTTGATTTATACTGCGTTAAACCTTATTTGGTACACTCGCTCCTTCAAATCTGACTTTCTTGATCCGGGGCTTTTGGGGGGGGAGTTTTCGTATTCTTGTTTGAGGTTTGGACCTGTTTTGGTTCATTTGGGTTTGTTATTCTTGCTTGGGGATACGTTTCATTTTAGTCCTGGCTGGTCCTTTGTCTTTTTATTTCGACAGATATGGTCGTGATGAGTCGTCTCGTGGGTTTGTGCTTCTTCTCTTTTTTCCTGTTGGGGGTTAACTTACGATATGGGCTTGAGATAATGAGGGTTCTCCTCAGGTCCTTGTTTCCGGATCTGGTGTGTCGTTTTATTTCCTTAGTACGTCGTGATTTGGTACGGGCTGAAGAAACCCCCTATTCGCTTACTACCCAAACACTTCGCTCAGACTCCGTTTGGTTCCTACAGATCTTTTGTGTCCTATTCTCCCCCTCCGTTTGCTCGCCAGATATCCGTCCTTCATTCCTCTCAGCCTGGTATCTGGAATAGGGACTGCCCTCCCTACCCCCAGGTGTTTCTCATCTTCTTGTTTAGGTAGTTGGAATACACTCTTGAGGCCTCTGTTTGGAGTCCCTCCTTCTACTCAGCTGTTCTGTTGATTTTCTGTTGATATTCTATGGTGTTTCGTCTTCAGCTTGAGACAGTGTGGATCTTCTATATTCATACTGGTTTTTCCTTTTTTCGTTCCTGTAAAGGTGGGTAGCTCCCTTTTATTCTTTCCTTTTCGTTCTATCCTGATTCCGGTTTCCTATAGGAGCTGCTTATTCTTTATTGGATGGTTTAAAGGGTAGTTTCGACATGGTGTCTCTCTTGGAAGTACAGGAAGTTTGGGGAGTCTCTGCTACTCCTCCTTGGAAGTTTCTCAGAGGGCCCCCCTCTCATGGATTATTGGGAGGGTGATTCGTCTCTCTTTTTATGTCTTTGGTTCCTTTATAGGCTCAGGTCACTATTTCTTCTCCTTGAGGTTTGACAGTAGCTGGGACTTCAGAGTATCTCAGGGGTTGTTATTTGAGGACGATGCGTTGGGTTGATTTTACTAGTTCCTTCTTTGTCTTGTTAAGGACTTCGACGATATGTTTGGATGTTTCCTTCATTACTTCTTCTTGTTTTGAGGCGTCTTAATTTTAATTGGGTTTTGTCTGATTTCTGTCCGGGTTAGACGATTGATATTAGGTGGGTACCAATTTTGCTGTTTAGATGCCCCTTAACTATAGACGGATTATTCTGAAGTTTCCTGAATATTTCGCTAGTTCTCGTATTACTGAGGGAGTCGCTTGTTGATATTTTGGGATTTTTCTTAAAAAGTTCCTTAATTGTTCGACGGTGTCAGGTTTAGATACTGATCTCATATACCGCTAAGTCAAGTTATATCGTCCCTGTTTTTGTTTCTATATTTTGGGGTTTTTCGTCCCTCTCTGGTTGGTTTTTTTCTCAGTGTTAGCTCTGGTTATTTTTTCTCTATTGTTGGTTTCAGGCTTAAACACTTACCTCATTTTGGGCTTGTTCCCTGTTTCCATGTTTATAAGGTTTCATATAAAGAATATATTTAATTTATCTAGTATTCCTTAGTTCTAAGTTGGGAGGTGATATAAGCTGGTTTCTCCTTTTAGGGTAAGTAAGCCCGTTCCTTGATCTAATTTTTATTCTGGTGGAGGAGCTTAAGTCCTTGGGTTGTGATCTTTTTTTTTTTTTTAGAGGTTTG
Source organism: Plasmodium inui San Antonio 1 (assembly GCF_000524495.1). NCBI lineage: Eukaryota > Apicomplexa > Aconoidasida > Haemosporida > Plasmodiidae > Plasmodium > Plasmodium inui. The sequence continues at coordinate 509,019 of NW_008481847.1, read as the reverse complement.
AGTTTTAGACGTTGTTTCCTTGGAAATTATATTGAGACGACTTTACTGTTGTAATATTTTCCGGATACTTTGGGGAAATTGGTTCCGGATACTTGTTCTAATGGGGGGGGAAGGGGAAAAATACTGATCCTTTCTGATTATATAGCGCTTTAGACCTTTGGTTTGTATG
>NW_008481847.1:508107-508614 GCF_000524495.1 Plasmodium inui San Antonio 1 | reverse complement strand
GTTGGTTTAGAATAAAATATATACGAATAATAAAACCATCAAGACCATTCAGACGAGTTCATGAGATATTACATAAACAGTATGCTAAATTTAACTAGAAGGGATGAAGCCTAGTATCATTATTGACATCTGATGTCAATGTTGTTTGGCTCATTTATCTGTGTATATTGATTCCGCGTGTTTTATCTGCTTTATCTCTACTTCAAACTTCAAAGAATCCTCACTTGTATTACACATTTTCAAAACATCACTTCCATTTTAATCGGCTATTTTATAAGCGCAATAAAACATATGACCATGTAAAGAAATTAATTTTTCAAATCCTTACCACAATTAAGGGGTAAAATACAAAATCCCGTGTCAGAAAGTTCAAAGGAGATAATTGTAGAATTTTATTCGTAACAGGCTATGTATATCATGTACGTATAAATGCTTCATGAGAAAGGAGAAAAAATTATTACACTTTAGATCATCGGATGATAAGTCTCATATCACGATTTAAGAAAA
>NW_008481847.1:505851-508097 GCF_000524495.1 Plasmodium inui San Antonio 1 | reverse complement strand
TCTTGAAACTCAGGCTAGGATTTATTAGATTCTTGGGGTTTGCCCTTCTTTTTTTTTCCCGTGGTTGCATTGCTGATAGAGACTCTAGTCAGATTTCTAAGTGCTCGGGTGTTGGTGGATCTTTTTCTCTTTAGGAGTTGTTCGCTTTTGCTTTTAAAGATAGCTGGTCTTTAGTCTGAATTTGGTTAGGTGCCTTTCGTAGTCTTAGGGGCTTGGGTATCCTTTCTTGTTGAATTCCTATAGATCTTTTCCTCAACAGTACTTTTCTCGAACTCGTTGGTTTCTTCTCGGCTCTTCTTATTGGGTTATGTTGAGTTATAATTTAGATGGATTGGCCCGTTCAGTTTGCGGCACTAACTCTTATATTCCTTTTACCACTATTACAATTTCTTCCGGGTTCTGGTAAGATGATTGGATCTTTTAAAAGATGCTGTCTGGATTTGAGATCATTGCTTTTCGCTAGTTGAGAGACGGCTTAAAAGACTTTCTTTCACTGAGGTTTATTCATGTATGAATTCCTTGAGGTACTTTTCGGAAGTTGGGTTTAAGTGTCGGAAGTCACTTTTTTAAGCTAAAGATACAATAGGACAGGTAATCTCTTAGTTGGTCCTGTCTGCTGGGTAAAGAGAATTAATGATACTTTTTAGACATCTTTTTTTAATTGATAAACACGCATTCATTTTTTCACTTATTTTTTCCTTAAGGATAACATAAAAAGAACAAGATTAGTTTCCTCTAAACTTTTGTATACTCTTTTTCTCTCATTAGGCATTTCTCTTATGTAATTATAGACGTGGAAGAGATTTTGGAAAAAGGTAGTTTCTAGTGGCATCTTTTCTTCTTGATTTGTTTTTATTGGATTCTTGAATCGTTCAAAGGAATTATTCGGAAATTGTTTGGTTTTTGAGTTTACCTTCTGCCGCTCTCGCTTGGTTGTTCGAGAGATTCATTGGGTTTAATATTAAACATGACCTGATCCTCCTATTGTCAAGGGGGTTCTATAAACACTTGGATAAATTAGAGACTCTAGGGAATTCTTTGAATTCCAGATAATTCACCATCAGTAGATTTAAAATTTTTGGGATTTCTGCTTGCATGTGACGTTTTTCTTCTTATACAGTCAACTTTAGTCATCTGGAGGATTATTTTCCGGGATTTTTTTCATGGGATGTTGTTCTCCTTTTTTGGGTTGCAGGGTAGAGAAGATGGTTAAAACATCTTCGCTTGACAGGTCCCTTGGATTTGACCTATAACGATGTTATTGATTTGTTATACTTTAAGACTCCTCTTTTCAAATAAACATTGAAAGATGATCTAGATCTGATCCAGAGTAAGAACAAAATACGTAATTTTTAGAGGCTTCGGATTACTCCTTTAATAGATTTCTATCTCATATCTTCCTCTAGTACAAATATGTAAGAAGGGACAATGAGAAGTTTAACTAAGCAGGAGCGGAAATTGAATCTCCTCTCTTTAAGGTCAGGGGATGTTTGTTTTTGCTGTCCATGAGTTCCGGAATGTGTTGTCGTTTTCTTTTCATACTCAGTTCAGCATTCATGAGTTAGAGCAGATTTGGATTCAGTGAGAAAACCCATAGTATCCTAATCCAATTCCTGGGGGAGACATAATTCTACTTACAAGACCGTTAGTACTTCCTCGACGAGGCTGTTTTATATATGACTTAGGTTGGATTAGTTATCTTATGATGAACTGCCTTAAGATACCTTGAATCGTTGTAATACGATTCCAAATATATCGTAGTAGTCGTCAAACTCTTCAGATAGGTAGTAAAGAATATTTCTTAAAGAAGTTCCACAAAGGCAAAAGTGTTAACTAAAACAGAAGCAGTTACATAAATCTATTAAGAAATTTTAGAATATATTTTTAGTCAATATTAAGAAAAAAAAAATAAAGAAGGAACATCATAGAAAATGTATAAAACTTATTTCTTGGCTCACAGTGCACACTGGTCGAGATATTTATGAGACAAAACAGCTTGTATGTGTTGTTTTTAAGCAAAATGACAGGTTCACCAATTATATGAAGGTCCCATTTCGCTTACAATCTATTTCTGCATGCCTTTTTTTCTGCTATAATCTGCAAAATAGTCCATATAAATGAGTCAGCAGATATTTTTTTGTATATTTGACGCTAGAAACCTTTGAAAAATAAGTTCTTTATGAAGGCGGCATATACATTATATTACGATTTATCCTCTTGCTGAGGCTTACATTTTGTGTCTATAC
>NW_008481847.1:502291-505482 GCF_000524495.1 Plasmodium inui San Antonio 1 | reverse complement strand
TTGCCCGTGTTTTCAATAAAGCTGGAGCTAATCAAATATATGCATATATAAGCAGATACATACAAGAATAATTCCGCTTTTTCGTGTTAACAGCCTATATATGTATATATATGCGTACATGCTGCTTAGCCGGTCTCTCGCAACTCTCATCCGTCTGATTCCACGATCAAGTGGCCTGACTTCAATACACATTTATTTAACTCAAGTCCCTCCTTACTAAGTGACTTATTTATAAATAGGGTAAACGCTTGTTTGGCCAAATTTATGAAGGGGTTAGGTTACAACTGGGGCATTTGATCCATTATGATATAGTAGAGAGACAGCCTATTGTGATATTCCTCCATCATCTCCATCGGTGTTTCAATAGTATGATTGCCGTTCTGCACCAGTTCCTCCTCAGTGCCCTCCTCCAGGCTATAAAGACTTCTTAACCTCCCGAAATAATAGGATAAGAGGTCCTTCAAAGTGTGCAACGCTGTTTTTGCTTCTCCCTGCAATTTAATCCCTCCTTGAAGTATGCTGTTCCTGAATAAATTATTATTCACGGAATTCATTAGTTCATTTATATCTTCCTCTTTAAAGCTGTGGAGAACGATGTAGTATTCTACCCCTAATTCAGGTGCTTGGTAGGAATTCTTTCAAATTGGCTCTATTTTGTCTACACTTATTTCTGAGTTCTCATATAATTTGTTTATAATTTTGGAAATAAGGGGGTTCTAATTCTTTCCGTGTAGTATTTTAATTTTTCTGTGGGTCATCCTACAGGACATGTCTAATTTCAAGAAAATAGTCTGTCGATTTTTGCTCTCCTCTTTTCTCATTTCTTTGTGGAATATGTTGCAAGTTTTCGTTAATTCCCTCAGGGCTGTCTTTTGTCATGTCTTGGGCCTTTTCATTATATGTATATTCATTCTGGGTCGTAGGGTGTTCAGTTAAAATTCATGCCCGCTGCTCAAAGAAATGTGCAATTTCAACAATAACATTCAAAACATAGGCATGCTTAAATTTTATATTTTTCAGACATTAAGATTATTAATATATACTACTTTTATTTTCTTCTGTATGTATAGTCTACAGCAGATGTGGGATTTCTTCTTATTTTAATAAACTTGTCATCTCACTGGAATGCTGATATAAGTAATCACCGCGGGAAATAACATACAGAGGAGTGTCGGACTGAACACATGAGGAATTTCTTCACTTTCTACTTCTTCCCCTCATGACTTAGATGAATAAATATACCTAAAAAGATCTACTCGGTATATAATAGTGCTTCTGTACAGAGTTGTAGACGCTCATATGAGAGAAATCATTTATTGAAAGTAATTTTCAAAAGTAAAAAGAGAGCTTCTCTTATAGTAAAAGAAATTATTCTAGAATTTCTATCTCTAAATCTAAAGAAGCGCAAAACATACATAAAAAAGTTACAGAGTATAACAAAAAAGAAAAGAAGGAGAACTCCACTTTGTTATCTTTCCCGAATTGAAAATGAAACATGTATGATATAATTAGAAAAAAAAGAGGAAAAAGACAGAAAGAAGAAGAAAAGGAGAAGAATTATAAATGACAAAAAATACACACTTTTAAGGTTAAATATAAGGAAATCAAACAGCGCGCGACAACTACAAAAAATGAAAAAGGAAAAATTATAGATGACATGAAATACAGACTCTTAAGGTGGAACATAAAAGAATCAAACGACGGACAGCAACTACAAAGGAAAAAGAAAAAAAAGAAAACGAGTAAGACAATCGGAAGTGGAAAATGAGAAGGGGAAGCAGAAAAAGGGACAAAGAAAAAAACGGAAGGAAAAACACTCATCTTTATACAACATAGAAATAAAAGGAATTCCTAAATACAAAAGACAAATGAGGGAAAGAAAAAAATATATGTAAGCACATGTATATGTATGCTGCTCAGCTCTTACCAGAACGACACTTCTGCGAGCAATGTTCATAAAAGGAAACAACCTTCTTCAAATACACATCTTAATTAACATATAACAACAAATAAAGTACAAAGGAAAAAATCCCCCTGCTTCTATATTTTTAAGATTACTCCCAGATCGAATATTTCTCTTGATAATGAGAAACTCTGAATTCTGCATAATTGTATATAACAGCATTTACATCACATTTCAGATGCTATATTCCCAATGAATGACCCCCTGATTTGATTTTTATATTAACATTACATTATATTGGCCATAAAATGAATACAATGGTGTCGTAGGAGAATAGGGCGGATTAAGAAAATTTTACAATTATTTTATTATCACTGGGAATATTTGAAACTGTTTCTTACGGGTAAATAAATCCTGAAGAAAAATATTTTTTCTTTTTTTCGTAAAAATAAACCTATTATGCGTATGAATCTGAGGACCCAAAGACTAATTTGTGGTGTAATTTATTAACAACCGTCACATGTCACTAATGCGGGATGCATCAGAAATTCTATTTTCTCATTATTGGGGGATATGTAACCTCATATAAAATGCTATACGGAACTTCCACTATCTTATGATTTTAATTAGGGAGCATATTCCTATTGACTTATATTCAGGTTATCGTAGCATATTTGCTGAAAAATATAGAACGAATTAACCAGGAAAAAAAAAAAAAAAATAGAGAATAGCAAATATATTCTTTTAACAGATTAAGTTAAGAATAATAATTTAATCCATCCGTGATAATGCCAAAAATATTTTTCCATAGACGACCGTTTAGGAATAAGAGCTGCCATGTAAAAGATGTGTAAATTACGCAAATAATATAATGGGAAGGGAATTTTCATTTATCTTGATTTATTCTCATTTATTTTTATTTATTTCTATTTATTCTTATCTATTCCTATTCATTCTTATCCATTGCAACTTATTCATTCTTATTTATTTTTATTTATTTCTATTTATTTTTATTTATTTCTATTTATCTTTATTTATTTCTATTTATCTTTATTTATTTATCTATACTTAACGCGTGCATTGCGTAGTAATCTTTCTCTTCTTTTCCAACTACTATTTTTCTCCTCTTATTAATGACACATCCCATTTCTTAATTATGAGCAGTTACAGATTGCATAATTGTATGACCACATATGTCATAAGAAATATCTCTCAGGGGGGAACGAATTTTATATCATACCATACAATTCTTTCATAAGAGGCTAGCAGAAGAAATCGCAGAATTCAG